>NW_027098810.1:0-229256 GCF_037042795.1 Molothrus aeneus
AGGCTTTTATCGACCTGAGATTGTCTGAACGGACGGGACGCTTTAAACACAGTAATTCCTGCTAGTTCCAATTCCATTTTTAGACTCGACAAACCGAATGGTAAACCTGCACCAGTAGGGAGGGACATTGGACTTTCTCCTTTTTAGAGAGAAACTAATGAAAAAGTTTCAGCAGAATCATAGCAGGCTGTAAAATAAGAAAAGCATCATGAAAAGAGGCCAATCCTATCCTCTTAGTATTGCTAGTTGTGATTGGACATGAATGAAACATGTCAACTCTGTGTTCCTGGGTATCACATCAGTAACAGCTACTTCAGCTGCTGTAGTTGTCTCCTAAAGCTAAGAACAGAATCCAAAGAATTGTGATTCCATGGTCACAATTCACCCTGTGATGGTGACAGGTGAAAAAGGAGTGGAAGGTGCGCGGGTAAATTAACTTGAATGGCCTATCTAAATCAGCAGCCACTGATTTCCTGAAAACTTCAACAGGTCAGTTGACCTGTTGGGATTCTTTTAATCCATGGTCATGTTTTTCTTGGGATTCTTGTAACCTTTCCCCATTCGTTCAGCCTTTGCCCTCAAGCCTTTGCTGACATTTCAAGTATCTCGACAAGCTGGAAATGTGTTGTCTTTCTTTATCATGTCATAATTCCCTTCAAAGGGTTGTTTGCCTCAAGTCTTATTTTTGCTGGTTTTCTGCTAGTTCATTGTCAGAGGGCAGCAGGTGCTTTGTAAGAGCAAGTACACAATCCTATAGCTTGCTTTTCTTTTGATTTGGCCTGTCTAGAAAACTGAAGGACTGAACATTTCCGACAGGATTTTCTCTCCCCATTATGTTTCACCGGAAGGGCAGATGCAAATCATCTACTTAAACTCTTGGCACGGAAAAAAGTAGTGGTTTGCTGCTGCATATAGGTAGAAGCTTACAAAAGGAAGGCCTTGGGCTGAGGCCCGATACTTTGGCTAAGCAGAAAAGGACTATGGGAAGGTGAGGCCGCTGAATCAGAGGTAGATCAACAAGTTCTAGAATCGTCACGTGTTCACAGCGTGGTGTAGGATGGTTGGTTGAATGAATTTTGTTATGGCTTAAAGCTATGGAACTGATAAAGGCCTGAGTGCTTCAAAAGCCTGGTTTTTGCAAAAAAGCAGCTCTCCTCTGCACCTGCCTGGGGACTCTGCATCACTAGGGACCCTCACTCCCAGTTTGCCAAGGAGATGATCAGTAGGAATGTTGCAGAGCTGCCGTGTCCATATGAACGGAATGGCAAAGAGTGAAGCGGTGGGTATTTTTGGGCTTTAATACAATGCTGCTGCATTGGTGCCAGTTTAGTCGGTTTTCCATCAGTGGCCTTTCTGTCTAGAAGTACACTGCCCAGTCTTTCTAGCATGTGATGCCATTTCCTTCCTGTTGTTTTAATACCTTCCTTCAGTTGAAAGGATGATACAATCTTTACATTTTGAAGATCCCTGTTAGGAAACACTATGCCAGAGGAGTCATTGCTCCCTTTTCTTCTGCCTCCTTTGTAATTTTCAGAGCCTCATTTCAAATTTCTGCTAATGTCGAGAAGAATACTGAGACTACTCAGCAGGGTTGACGCTCTCAGCTGCTTTCCTCTTTCATACTGCTTCATACTGTATGTGACTTAATGGCCTGGTTTTGTCATCCGCATTTTGCTGTGATCTGTGAACACAAAAAGAAGTCTTTGTTTTTTGCAAGAACTACCCCTAGGAGGATTTGTGTTCCTTTTGATTTCTACGGTGTTAGCCCTGTTGCAGAAAAAAAGGAGATTGTACCCTCTTCTTGTGCTCTCATTCCCTCCTCTCTGCTTTGCATGTCCTAGTTAATCTACTGCCATGACTCATTTGGCATCATCTCATAGTGCAAATTCTGCACAGTTTCATGGACTTACAAATGCCAGTTGCCAAGGAGCTTATATAACCATTCAAAGATTAAAGAATTGTAGGGCTGGGCAAGTCCAGCTGCTGAAACTGGAAGTGGTTAAGTCATGCCATATTAAAGAGACAGAGCAAATCAGTTCATCTAGGACTTTCAACTGGACACCTCTGAGAATAACAGCTTGACAGCAATGACACAGCCATCTTCCTAGCTGTATTCCAGAAAGAGAAAAGGGACACCTTCAATGGTTAAGATGTTTGGCATGAGAAAACAGCAAGAAATGTAGCACAAAATACTTGAGCCAGATAAAGTGCGTTTTTCTCGTGAGAATTTTGCAGTTGTTCTTTCTTGTCTGTGCCTTTACTTTTCACAGAAGACAGGGAGGGCGTTTAATTATTATTGTTCTTTTGTTTTCTATTCTTGGCCTCCCTCTTTCCACCTGCCATTAACAATTTTGCCTTGCTTTACTGGCTTCTCTTTCTTTACTTATAGAAGGTTACATGAGGTCCTCCAACCTTGTCATAAACATTCGCATACAGTGGAAAGGAGTAGAAGGTACATCTAAATGCACAAAACAGACCCAGAAAAAGAGAGGTTTTTTACAGTCTTCTGTGAGAACAAGATATCTTTGAACTGAGTAATGCTTTAACTTTTAGTCCACTCTTTACTATTATTACAAGTGTTTGGCCTTTAGTACATAGCCTTTGAAATCATCCAGCCCAATATTTTTGGCTAATTTTGTTTTATCTCTCTCGGGGACTTTGTTTCTTAAGGAATAGTCCAGAGCCAGAGCGTCCACGGTAGAGTTATGCTGCCATAATAAAAGCGTCGTAAATTCTGGTACAGTTTGTGCTGGTAATACGTCTAGGAAAGAAAGGTTTTACATCTTTTTTGACTTTCAAATGTAACCATTATTTGAAAAAGTTAAGAGTTGGGCTTTCCCCCCCTCCAAAATACTTCTCTCTGGAATGTTACTCAGGGATTACACATAAAAGCTCACCCTGTAAAATATGTTGCGGATAATCTGCAGTAAGCGCAGCTTAGCAGCTAGAGATGATTATGTGGGTTAAATGACATTCCTTCTGCGGTGATGGAAACTCTGTCTACGCAGACATACTCAACAAAAGTTACCATGGCTTAGCTCCTCTCCTAAACTTCATGTGCATTTTCAAACTTTCCAAGAAGGTGAATTCAAGCTCCTTCATTGCTCTCTGCTGGAGTCCCAAGAAAATATCAGTGTGCTTTTTGTCATTTACAGCTGTCATTGCTTAGCTCTTGAACATGAGACTCTCTCATGACTGATGAAAGTTGTCTAGTTAAGAGTGGGTCAAAGACACGCTCCTGCTCTAGAAGGAGATGAGAAGGTTTCTGCAGTCTTTGTCATCTCTACTGCTTGTGATTTCTATCCAAAACCAGTGGGAAGTTTTCTGAAGGCAGTCCAGAAGCTGGCAATATGGACAGCTTACAACCAAACACTTGCTGCACTGCTATCACGGTGATACCAGGAAGGACTTAAAAAATTTAGAAGGGCAAAGAAAGCAGTTGGAAGGAAAAGAACATTAACCATTATTCCATTCTTCTAATATGTCCTCCTTTAAGTCATCATTTTCATGCAGTTTAACGGCTTGCGTTGGTATCCCTCAAAAGGAATCTGAGACAGAGTAAGCTTTTTAATGCAGTAGATGTGACACGTGCAGGCCAAGTTGCCTTTGTTGACATCAAATGCCAATTATGCTTGAGCTACCCTTTGCTTAAGGTACTTCGCTTACACGAAGAATTTTACTCATCATTGAGCAAATTTTGCTGTCATGATTGAGTAAATTTTATTCATGATAGAGTGAATTTTACTGTCACTCCGAATTTTACCGTCATGATTGGCATTGAAACTTTTCAAGGAAAGCTCTGGATAGCAATGTTTGTGTAAAAATAGTAGTTTATCTCCTGTATTTGTGTGAAGCAGGTAAGCCTTTTGCTGTCACCAGTGTTGCTTACCCTTTCATGTCATATCCCTCTTCATATCCATATTCTGCTGAAGGCTTATTAATCTGCTTTAAAATTGGCACGTGGAATAAGACTACTTTTCCTTTTTGAAAGCTAATGTCATTTGACCTAGTGACAGTAAATAATTCATTAATTGTAAGTCCCCAGCTAGCATCTTTTATGCATATTCTAACCTTCTAAAGAAGTAACAAAAACACTCTCCAATACTTGACTTTCTTAAGCACACAAAATGCTTCCCTCCTTTGCAGTTGGCATCTGGAAAATGAACCACATCTCTGCAGTATTTTAACGTGCACCATATTTAGCCAAGTAATTCAAAAGAAATAAAAAGCAGCCCCTTCAATTTGGAAATATTTTTGAATTGTTTTTGAATATACAAAACATACCCTTACCGTACGCATTGCATGCAGATTTAATCGTCGTGAAAGCAAACCCTATGTTTCTGTTGGGATAGCATGGTTTTCCAGTTTCCACAATTGTTCTTGGCACAGTTTTCTACTTATGTGACTGTTAGGACACTCGTAGGTACTTCTAAGGTACTGTAGTAAGCGGAGAAGGAGGAGAGGTTGTGCCTTATTTCTGGCTTCCTTTGGTTTTCTTTTTGGTTTTCTTCCTCTTGCTCTTTTTCATGTCACCTTTCTAGATACTGTGATTTAGATCTGCAGTTTACTAAGCTGTGTTTTCTGTCTGGAATTCTTTGAAATTCCCAGAGGAACCCCACCGGTAAATATGCATCTTTTTATGATTTGCTAGCTACATAGAAAATCTTCCTGCTGCTCTAAAATGCTTTTATTTGATATGCATTTTTATCACCATTCTAATGAAAAGAAAAGTTCCTCTATTCACTGCTTTTGTACTGGATTCAGTTCAATGTGCGCTAACGGTGCAAAAAAGTCCTGCTGGAGAAGGGATCTGCATACAAATTGACCAAGACATGTGCTACAAGGGTCTTGAAAAGGTTCAAAGTTTCTCTACCTTTCTGGCAGTCTGTCTTCACAGCAGGACTTGATGAGGGATTTTGCTGGCGTTTCTTTGACAGAAAGCAATAACAAAGCAAGCAAAATGGAGCAGCAAAAGAAGAATGGAGCAGCAAAAGGTACATTATCCCCTCTGTTATTATCATTGTCGAAACAGATTTTTTCACACCATGTTACATCAAATACCTTAGTAGAGCTAAAGACTAGAAAAACGCAGCTCTGTTCTGGTTCATTAAAAGCAAAGCCATCTGTGGACAGAAGTGCCCAGCATGATGCTGGGAACTCCTAGCTGGTTTCAGTAAGCTGTCTGGAGAACGGCATTTTCGCTGGGCTTTACTAGCGTGTCTGTAAGGAGAGGGAGTTTATGTGCAGCTTTGAGCCCTGAGAGTGCCATAGGCAAAGAGACCCATCGTGTAGCTCTCTGACCAGCCACAGCACACTGAGGCATGATGGATTACTCCCAGAGTTCACGTGGTAGAAAGGTTTTCTGCCCCCGTGAAGGACGACACATCCATTTGCTTGACTAGAGCCATTCTGTATGTTACAATGGTAACTTGAATTCATCAAGTTTGTGCTATTTGTACAATGGCAGTGAGCTTGGATTCTTAAGCTTCTCGTGTTTGACCTGTTTCCTGTTTCAGTAAATAGCAAAACTTCCAAGGACTGCAGCGACAAGAAGATGAAGCTGCTAGTGTATTTCAAATCTTTGCCTAATAAAATGGTGATTTTTGCACATATTCGCAATGGAAATTTACGGTACCGAAACACCAGCTCTGCTCAGAGCAATTCTGAAATTGACTTGAGCTCTTTTCTGTGTTTCTTAGCAGGTGAACTGAGATACTTCTAGCTTCCAAGGCAAGGCGTTTGACAGCAGCTTGAAAAAGGCCCAGGCTGTTGGATGAAAAGGTGAAAAAACTGAGGGAAATGGGGGGAAATTTCACTTCTGGTTTATGTCATAGATTCAGCCAGATGATCAACAAGCATTAGTTTTATGAGGTACCAGCGTAGTCTTTCACTCTTGCAGATCCCCAAAAGCTTAACCATCCAGCAGCTTCTTCCTTGCAACAAGTGCCACAGCCAAAAGCCAGGCCTGGCCGTCACCTTCTCCTCGCAGCCTACAAACTCTGCCAAACGTACCGGTGATTCTCACTTTCCTTCTCAGCTACATGGACAAGCACATCCTCTCCATGTCTCCGAGTCCTTAGTGAAACCAAACAGCGGTTCACCTTCAAACAGCTCAGTGTGCCAGGACAGAAAGATTTCACTGGCCTGTGAAATCTTGCTTTTTCCTTGCAGCCTTTTATTTTCAGAGCATACACCGAGGCATTGCACTTTGCTTCTCAGCTGAGTGCATTGCCATATTGCTGGAGTCCCACACGTCCATCTCCTTCTCGCACTAACTGCTTCTGTTGAAACATGCTGATGTGATGTGCTTTCCTGCTCAGCTATTCACACAGTCACATTCTATGTCCTGCTTGCAGTCTGAATCTAAAAGGAGACGTTTCTGACTATGTCTCACAGACACAGATGTACCAGGATGAAAAGGTTGCTTGGACCTTGCCACTTACGTTCGAAAACATCCATTCACTCCACAATCAAGAGACACCTTTCTTTGCTTTACATCCTGCAAACTTCACACAGACACACACACACACACACACACACACACACACACACACACACACACACACACACACACACGAGAGCTACGCACTTTCTTTCTTTCTTTCTTGGCTGCACACACTCACCTATTTCCCACCTTGACCTCTCTACCACTTCTCCTTCGGCCTTGCTGTGCATGGACATTTCCTGTTAAGATACCCATTGTGTTGCCTATCCCTCCCCCACATTGCCTTGCCTTTCCTACCCAATCTTGCATTTCTTGTCATTGCTGACAATTCCTTTCTTTTCCCTTGCCTTCCTGACCCATGCATGTCCTTCCCTTGCCCTTCATACCAAGCCAGTGCCTTGTATTGACTTGCTCACCTATCCTTCTTTTCCTTCCCATTTGTCCAGCTCCAATCTTTCATTTCCTTCTCCTTCTAGGACTCTTATTGCCTTGTCTCCCTCTCTTTTGTGTTGCCTGGCAAAGCCACCACTTGTCTGGCCTTGTCCTTGAACCCCTTCCTTGCCTTGCATTACCTTGCTCATCAGTCCCCCACCTGGAATTCACCACCTCTCTTTTTGTGGAATCTCTTCCACATGCATTGCCCTGCCTGCTTCTCCTAGGATTCTCCAGGCTTCCACTGGCTTTTTTTTCTCAAGGCCCCAGCGTTTCAGGAGCTTGTGAGAGGAAGCCTGGAGGAGGCCACGTGCAAGCACACCTATCTGTCCTGACAGCTTTCTTCTGACATCTATGCTTACATGTCTTGAATTTTGGACACAAAGTTCATCTTTCACCCTTGGGCTTCAGGGGCAGAATGACAGTTCTTTTGCATACAAAGGAAAGCAGGCAACTCAAGTGTCTTAGGTGCAGATTAAACATGACCCATGCAAGATCAAGGCTGGACAGAGCGGTCGGTCCGGGCCGCTTTTGTGTACCAGCAGTCTTTGAATGGACCTGCCACTTGCCTTGCTTTGGGCAACCAACCAGTTTCCTTGCCATGCCCTGCTAATTCTCCATTGCTTTGCATTCCCTTGCATACCCATGCCTCACATTTGACCTGCCTGCAGTTTTCCTACAGGGCTTGGCCTTGCCTAGCCCTTCCGGTTACCATCACCTCCTATGCCCAGCCTTGCCTCTAACTTCTGGGACTTGTCTCACCTACCACTCCATTTGCTTTCCCCTCACGGCTTCAGTCTTGCCAACCTGTCCCTTGACTTGCCTACAATTGCCTACACTTGCTTTGCATTGCCTTACCTGCATGAAAGGCAAGGCAAAGAGTGGTAGACAAGGCAAAGCAAAGCCAGGAAGTTATTTGAAGGGCTAGGCAAGGCAGACATAGGCAAGCAAGCAAAGCTAGGGTAGGGTAGGCTAGGAAAACTAGGCATGGTACTGGAGGCAAGGCAAAGCCAAGTGACTTGGAGTGCCTTTCCTTGCTTGGGAAGTAAAAGATACGGTGGCAATGTTGGTAGGGCTGATGATAAGGTATCGTGGGAAGGTATAGTACAGCAAGACATTTCTGTCCTGGTCCTTTCTGTGTAGGAGCCATTGTTGGACAGAGTCAGTACCGGACGTGGTATGCAACTTTTGCTCTGTAAGTTCCTGAAGGAGAACAGCAATGCTTTCTCATGGGAAGGAAAGAACTTAGCCCCAGTGTTGGAGGTGCAGATAAGAAGCTGTGTCGTGCAGCTTAAGGGCGGCAGCAACTTTCTATCCTGGCATATTTGGTTTGGAAGCACTGACTCAATTTGTACAATCATGGAGTCGGTATCCATCTTTGGAAGGCAGTCTCCTTCCTGAAAGAATCCATTTGGCCTGTGTTTTCCACTTTCTCAAGGCAGCCTTCTTGAAATTCTGCCAGCACACTTCTTTTGGACAAGGTAAAGAGCTGCGCTGGGTCTTGGTGTGCAGCCTAGCTAGTGCCCCGCACAGGTAATGCCCAATAGCAGTGGTCTGACACCTTTGTAGAGGATCAGGCCCTGGATGCTTTGGATTTTGGAGGAGGGGATGCCATTTCTTTTGAGATGGGCTTCTAGTTCCTCCTCCCTTTGGCAAAGTTTGGGTGGCCACTTTGGGTGGTCTCAGTGAATTGAAAGGCTTTTCCCAATAGGCAGTTCTCTGGGTTAGAGTTGTTGAACTGTCAGTGGGAATGCAGAGGCCAGGCCAGGCCTCTGCAGGACAGGTTTTTGTCCCTTGTAGCTTTAGGGACTGTGTGAGCAGTCCCTGGTGCCATCCCATTTGGATCCTGACTCTGAGAGATTGAAGGCTTACGGTGGTACTTAGAGCTGAGAAGGAAAGTGGCGATAGCAGGGTGCATGTTTATAGTTTGATGGGTGCAATTGAAATTGTAGGCAGCAAAGAGCTTTCTCCACCAACAGTTTTGCGAGCTCAGCCGACATTTTCAAGTTTGTTACCAGGCTCTGTGAGAGAGAAAAAGTTTGTTAGGGCAGAAGATCTGGTGTCGGCCTTTGAGTGTGGGGCAAAGAAGAGTATCCACTTGGAAGGGGAAGATCGGTGAAATCCTTTTGTCCTGACACAGTTGATTGGAGAGCAGGGACGTTTCTGACTTGGCTGGGTCCTGGGGGTGGTTGTGAGCTGGGCTCGGTGCGTGTCCTGGTTTTGTGAGTTGACAATGCTGTGGTGTGGTTATTTAGAAGAGCGCTGACAGTGCCCAGGAAAAAGACAAGCACTTTTCTAGCCCAGCCCCGTTCGTGTGGGAGCAGTGTAGGGACAAGAGCTCCGCTGTGGATCCTGGCTCTCGGGTACTGACAGAATGGGATCCTGCATGTAGCAGAGAAGGAAAAAGAATCATTTCATTGTTGGCTGCACAGTTTAGAAGCTTCAAAATAAAAGGCAATTGCAGCATGGCCTCTTCATTTTAGAAAGTTTTCTGGGCCATCAGCTGCTCAACATGTAACTTGCACCCACTGAACTGCATTCAGCTTCCTGGAGATATGCACTTTCCCTCAAGATCTAGGTACCATCTTGCACTCTAACACTTGAAGATCCCAAACCGCTTCAAAATGTCCAGCGGCTGCTCTCAAAGAAAAAGTCCTACAACAAAAAGGCAGTGCTGGCCATAACGCTCCCTTTGCAGTCTGTCAACCAAACGAAACATACTAGCGATTCTCACGGACTTTCTCAATGATATATATACGTGCATCAGCACATTCTCTCAAAGTGACAGAGACTATCGCTACAGCCAAGCGTTTTCAGCTGCACTTCTGACTGACAGATGTGCCAGGACAGAAGGCATTTGCCAACCTACCCTCTTTCCTGTGCAACCTGACATTGGCAGCGCAAATATTTTCACATTCTTTCATTGTGGACATGTCCAAAGCAGCTAAAGATCACACAGGTGGAAGTGTCAAGACAGAAGATGTTCTCAAAGTAACTCCTTTTTTTTCTAAACAGCTTTTAAACTGCACACAATGCTTTGTATCTTCTTTCCCACATAGACCTGCCCTCACTTTTTCACACTCACATCTTTGTTGCAAACATCCAGCAGCTGTTTGCGTAGAAAAAGGCTCTAGAAATAAAAGCGAGACTTGGGCTGCACCTTCTGCCTGCCCTGTGTAAGCCACATCAAACTCACCAGTGCGCTCTGTCCTTCCCTTTTCCGCTGCAACTACCATTGTGTTCTCTGGATCTCGGAACCTAAAGGTAGGCACATTTGTTTCCACAGAAGGGCCATAGGTAGCAGCACAAATAGCTCTCACTGAACTTTAATCTTTACCACTGCCACCATGAGTTTGGTTGGTAGGCCAGTAGGAGTCATGCTCCTTTTACAGCTGGTATGCGGCAGCCGCCAGCCCAGTGCTCTTCGACTCTTGTAACCAATCCTGCTTTTACTCTCCCGGAGGGGATTAGGCATCTGTTTCTCACACAGATCATTGTGGCAGCAGCCAACGGCTCTAGTGCACTGCTTCTGCCAAAAGACACTGGGGCCAGACATTTACCTTCTCAGCACTACGTAGCCCCGTACTCTGCATCTCTTGTCGTCCAGATCATACCGCAAAGCGTTTCACAGAGAAAAAATGTGCCAGGACAACAAGCTTGGCTGAAGTGTACCCCTGAAACTGGTGGAAGTTTGTATTTGCACCACATTCAAGGGGCAGTCCTCTTTCCTATACAACCTGCAAACTGCTGTCTGTTCGCAGTGCCCTCTGCCCGCTCCTTCTTACCTTGAAGTACCATGCCAAAGAGGGCTCTGTGCTGAGGTCTCAGAAGAAGAGGGAAGCATATGTGTTTGTAAAGTGGACTGTCTGTTAGTCACTTCCCTCTTCAAAGCAGCGTGTTCCATGCCAAGCAGACAACAAAGCAACAAAGGATGAGTGTGACTCTGCATTCAAATCCTGCAATGTTCCCAGAAGTGAATTTCTCTCTTCTATAGGACTGACTTGTATGAAGTGGCGTGGTTGTTTCCTTCCATTAGAAGGGAAACTCATCTAGCCAGGCTTCATCACCCCCTGTATCTTTTGGGGTAGTTCTTGGAAGAAAATAGAGAGCAACTTTTCCACTCCACATGATTCATGTTTCATTCTCTTCCTTCTGTACTTCAGGGAACAAGCTATCAATTCCCTACTCTTTCTATGAAAAGGCATGAAGCTATTAATTAAATTCCCATAGATATAATAAGGAATCAAAGTCTTTTATGCCTGCAAGCAGGCCCTTATGGTATGAAAAGTATGGATTGTCAGGGGTGGAAGAAGATCTGCATGAAAAAGGAGAAAGCCCAGAAGCATGCAGGGATTTTCAGGTATGAAAGGGAAAACGACATTAAATTGTCAAGGGAAAGAAATTGAAAGAGGGAGGAGGGAGAAGGGAGGAGAAGGAGGCAAATGCTGCCTTTGAGGCAGCTGACACAAGGACCGTCGGCCTCATGAGCAAACAAGAAAACCAAATGAAACTTCACAGCAATCTCATCCACAACTTAGTGGACAAATGTGCAAACCCATTTCTTCATTTATTATGTGTCTAATATATATAGAGATGTTCTTCATTCTGACCGAATTTTCAGGGAGCAAGCTAGTGTAAGGCACCTGGAACCAATGGTGTATTGGAAATGGCCAACATGCAGAACACGCTCCATCCTGAACGCTACCACAGCAGAATCACAGGATCATAGAATGGCCGGGGTAGACAAAGACCTTAAAGGCCATCTAGTTCTCTGACATGGGCGGGGACACCTTTTACTTGCTCAGGTTGCTCAGAGCCCCATCCAGCCTGGCCTTGAACACCAGGTTGGGGTGTCCATAACTTCTCCAGGCTGTCTGTGCCAGTGCTTCACCACCCTCACAGGGAAGAATTTCTTCCGAGTATCTAATTTCAACCTGCCCTCTTTCATTTTGAAGCCATTGCCCATTGTCCTGTCTCCAGAGTTCCTAATGAAGAGTCCCTCTCCTGCTTCCCTTCAGATATTGGAAGGTGTTGTGAGGTCTCCATGCAACCTTCTCTTCACCAGGCTAAACAGCCCTCATTCTCTCAGCCTGTGTGTCATGGCTTGACACTGGGACAATGCCAGTGCCCCCATGAGTATACTCTCTCCCTGGTTTCTGCTGTGAGATGTGACCAGGAATAAGCAAAGCAGGCTCCCACTTAGGGGAAAAAAAAAATTATTAACTAAACTACAAGGGAAAGGAAAAAAAAAAAAAAAGAAACACACAAGGAAAATGAAAACTTCACAAATACATCTCCTCCTCCTCCTCCCCAAATTCCCAATACAATACATCCCCCAAATCATCGACTCTCGGTCCAGCACCACCCTTCAGAATACTCAATCCTCAGTTCATCAAGAGGACAAGGAGTCCTTCTTGTGCCAGTGGTGACCTATTCCTTTCATGTCCAGTGCTCTCACCACTGAACACAGACCAGAGCTGCTTCTAGGGTCGACTTTTAAGGATGCTTCATCCCACTGCAAAAAGGCACAGTCTCAATTTTGGGACATCTGTCCCCCCCATATTTTTCACCCCCTGGGGCCGAGGGGTACCCACACCGAACCCTCTTGATCCTGAGGCATTGCCTCCCCCTAGAATGCAGTCCCTGTATCACAAGGAAACATGGCTCTGTCCATGGCTACACACAAAGAGTCCAGCATAAGCTACTCCATCATCTCTTCCACCTGCGTTCTTCTCTATTTCTCTCGTGGCCCATTTCCTCTTATCTCCTCTATATCTCTCTTCTCATTCAACTCCAGGAGGATTAGCATTTGTAAGGTTTCCATCATCCAAGAAAAGGGTTAAAAATCTGAGGCTCTGTCTGTCCAGAACTCCCATGGCTGCCCTGCCAGGCCCCTTCTTGCACTCCCCTCTTCTCCTTCTCGGCCGGCCAAGAACAGGCACCAGCTCTCTCTCTGTCTCTCCTGCGGTGGGGGGGGGGGGGGGGGGCTGCCCAATGCCTCTCAGCCACCCTTCCATCCTGCAGGGGCCTTCACCTCCCTTCTGGCCAGGGGCCCAGCCTACCTCACCGGGCTGGGTGGCTTCCCCTGCCCCGCCCAGCCCGCAGCCAGGCAGGGGAGATCTGAACCTTTCCCTGACCGGAACCCAAGAGAGCCTCCCAGGGGAGAGCCCTGCTTTTAACCCTGTGTTCTCAGAGGTGCATCCAATGTCCCAATGGCCACCTTAGGTGCCAATATTAAAATCTGAACATCCATTGGCCTAACCACAGCATCCCAGAAAACACATTTCCTGTCAAACCACCACACTGTGGGATATGCTCTTGTCCTGAATACTGAACTGCAGTATTGTCTGATGATTTTTTGAATCCTTTGAAGGCATTTTGAATTCTTTTTCAGCCTTAAATTAGACTAAATAGCTTTGATTTGTGGGTATTGAGCAACAGAAATCACTGCCCTGGCTTGCCTTTTTTACAGCTCCTTTCCGTGGGAGACTCGCTGCAAACGTCACAGCTGGTGAGACAGTGGGCACACCATCATTCTGAAAGAGCTTTGCACAGTAAACATAGAGGAGGATTAAATATTGAAATGCAGATGACAGGAGCTGCCCAATGGACTCTGCTGGTGGAAATCAAATACTAGTCTAGTATTTTGAATGCAAATAATTCCTCCCAATGAGGCCAGACAGGCTTGTTTGCCTTTGAATCTGAGCATGTGGACAGTAGTGGATGGTCTACAGGTTGAAAACAGTGTAGATACTTCTCCTTTTTTTCAATAGTGGCTCAGAAACTGAAAAGGCAGCTACAAAATGGTAAATACATCCCTACAGATTCAAAAATGGTTGTTCTTAATTTGCATCTCCACCATAACAACAAATTGTTAGAACTAAAATACAGATGGGAATTTTATAGCTTCTCAGAAATGAAGCAGGAATTGGCCAATGGGCCTTCTCAGAAATGAAGCAGGAATTGGCCAATGGGCCTTAGCAGTAGCTACAAGTTTTTCAGCATGAGGCATCTCAAAAGTGTTTTAACCGTACAGAACTTTTCTGTACTTTTGGCCTTTTATCTCAAGGATGAATCAAAAAAAAAAAAAAAAAAAGGAAAAAAAACCCAAGAAAAATAAAAAAAGAACAAACCCTACCAAATATATATATATATATATAACATGACTAAGATAATAAGCACAATCAGTAACATATATAGAAAAAGAACCCATGGTTTTTAACTTTCAACCTTGTCTTCTCAACACACTCTCGAAAATGGAGTTGTTTCCCTATCTGCCTTGAAACATTTTGGAGCAAAAAACACTCTAAGGTCCTGATAGGTGTTTTGGTCAAAAATCCCTTCTTCTGGTTTTCTGTCCATAAGCAGAGTAATGGAGGGGAAAACTGGTAGCTGGCCAAAGGAGGTAGGAAGAGTGATCATCATCCACAACACTGGGGCTAAAGAAATTTCCACAGAAAATTACCTGCCTTATTACTTCTTCATGTGTTGGGTTGAAAGCTCAGAATCTGTTTCCATGTTTCCCATCCCTCGAATGTTCTATTTCACAGAATTCGAGCCCCTCAAACTTCAGTCCTGCCAGAACAGCCCGCCACGTGCTGTCATAGGGGATCTGCTGATGCCCACTGACTCTTACCAGTCTAGTGCTTGTCACTGTTGCAGATCAAGAACTACTGAATAGTTCTGATTAATGCTCTTAGAGTGGTTGAAAACAAGGAAAGAATGACTAGACATTTGTATGATCAAATCCCCTGATGGAATAAAAACATACCAGGACAACAAGCTTAATAAATGTATTCATTGTCATAAGAAGGGAGATGAAGGGTCCAAAAGATTACTTGCATACTTACTGTTCTAAATCCCTTGTTATCTGGTAAATTGCAAAGGATGCCCGGCTTTCACCAAAATGCAAATCAGATTAAAATGTGAAGCCTTACACTTTACTGGATAGAAAACTTCATCGTCCATTTTTAAATCTTAGAGATTGCGATGTTGTCCTGGTTTAGGGCAAATTTGGAGGAGAATTTCCAAATTAGGGCCCCTCCCCCCAACTGGTTCGGGAAGGATTCCTCAGAGAGAAGTGGAACGAACCTGTTCATTTAATAGGCACAGCACCCCCCAGCACGCAAAAGGAACAATTCTGGATGACAGCACTCTGAAAAAGATGACAAATTCAGAAAGTCTCTCTTGGGGGGGTGGTCACTTTGTTCTCAGTCCCTCCGGCGCTGGGCCAGCTGCTGCAGGCCACAAGGTGCAAACTCTCGGTGTTTCCCAGGTCCCAGTCCGGAGCAGGTTCAAAATGGTCAGGAAGACCTGAAGGAGAAATGGTCCAGGAAGAAATTTGGACAGTTTAGCTAAACTAGCTAATGAGCAAAAGCAAGCAGAAGCGAAGCAAGCAAGAGTGAGAGAGAGCAAAGCCAAAAGCAAAAGCAGAAAAAGCAAAAGCTGCAGTCTCTGTGTCCCGCCAGGTTGATAAGAAAACCAAAACAAAACATTCCCTCTTCAGAGCCAGTCTTAAAGGTACAGAACATAATATCCAACATTCACAGAACACATGAATGGGGATACAAGCATCATAACGTCACCCTAGGACAGATGTATTTCCTATTAATACCTTAATATTAATAAGGTTTAGAGCTGGAATTCAGAGGGAAATGAAAGCTATTTTGAATTCATTCTATTCAATCATCTTGTCTGGACTGTCTCTTCCTGCTTTTCACTTCTGAAACTCTGTATGAAAGGCATAGAGTTCTGGATTAATTCTTTTCAGTTTCCCCTGTTATTCTTAACAGTTTCCCCTGTTATTCTTCTTTAAAGGCAAACCTGGAAAAATCCACACTTTCTTTCCCAACCACTTCTAAAATTCCATTGAGAAGCAAAAAACCCCATCAAACAACTAAATCTCTGCTCCAATTTGTAGGAAAAATCCCCATGCCATTAACTGCTTTCCTAACATTTTCTTTCTCTTGTATTAATATGGCAACCTTTTCTTGCTTTTATAGATTAGAACCAAATTCTTAAAGCTATAAGGAATCACAGGTTTACTGTAGCTGATTCTGAGATACAGTAGTCCAGCAAGGAGTTCAGACCTCAAAAGAAGAGTCTGTACAACAAGATTCAGCACAACGTTGAGACATATTAGCTATTTTTCAAGAAAAGCCGCCAAAATGAAACTGCTTAGACTTCTATACTATCATGGGTCCCTGCTTCCAGAACCTGACCTAAGTTGCTGGAAACTAGCTGCAATATTACTGCAAACAATGCTGTGAATGTAGGACATTGTTATTCTTCTCTTCCATTGAAAACCACAAGTGGAGTTGCGTCATTTTCTTAAAAATTCTCTATTTCCTTCCAAACTGCTAAAATAATGATAAATCAAGTGTTCTGTTCATACAGTTTAAATCTAATAATGTTCAAAATGAAAAAAAAAAAAAATTCATTCAGATATGGTCTGCAATAATACAGCTGAGACAAGATGAACCAGTCTGGCCTACAAAATAAAGTGAAGCAGAATTTGGGAATTTGGAACACCTTACGATGTAATATTTAAAGAAAAAAAAGAAATAAAATGTAACCTACCCAAACTCAATCAGTGATGCACCGACAGAGAAAAAAGAACTAATTACTACTAATATTTCTTTCATTCTCAGACAAGAAGTTAAATGATCCTCTTGAATGCGTGGAAGATTGTTGCGAAAGACAGCAGCCTTCTTCTTTACAACATATTCTTCAGAACTCCAGGAGACAAATCATTAGAGCTATGAGGCTCTTTCTCTCTGTAAAACTTCCAGAGCATAGCCAAGATTATATTCCTTTAGAGATCCTCACCGCCCTGGGAGACTGGTGGATAGTCTACAGCTCCAGTACATCAGCCAGACGCTCTGCCTTATTTAGCATGGCTACTGCAGCAAGGACATCATCACTACTGGCTTTCTATCCAAAATATATGCAAGGCACAACAAAGAATATACCCAAAACACTGAGCACAGCTTATGGCCTTCAAAACAAAAATCTCACCATGGCAATACTGGATCTTCTGATCCAAACCATCAGGAAACATTTCTTTAGAGGCGAAAAAAGCTCCTGTTGATTGTACAAAAAATAGTGATGTAAACCAGAGTTGCATGACCCAATATTTCTATTGAACTGGAACTATTTTGATCAATATTATGGATCCATTTCTTTTCAGGGCATTTGGTAAAAAATGTAAAGTATAGTTTAAAAGGAATTATTGGATGCGTACTAAGTACTAGGGATTAGTTAAGGTGTTGGTTTTGCATGGCTTGGTTTTTGGTGGGGAGGGAAGAAGCCAGCCACAGAAGTGAATCTTTTGTGAAAAGCTCCTAGAAGCTTCCTCCATGCCTGGCAAAGTGAATCCCTGCTTGGCACTAAGAACAGACATGCTGCTAAGCCAATTAGACAAGCAGTAATATATTTAAGAAGGAAATCAAAACTGCAGCCAGTTAACTTTTAAGTTTGCTAATTTTTTGGTTGGCACCTCTTCTGGTTTGAAAGCAAAAGCAGCAAGAGATGCTGTCGCTGTTGCAGTGTGTGTTTTTGATTGCAATGCAGTTTGAGTAGTCAGTTTTAGAATACTTCCGGTTTTGTGCTGTTGTAGCATATTTTATTATTAATGGATTGTTCCTTTCCCCCCGTGGTGTTAGTTTTTGCCCTAGTTGTCCATCTCCCCAAAGACCTGCCCTTTTGTTCCCTTTTCCTCCTCCCACTGAATGTCAATCCCTCCCCAAGCCTGCCCCTTTCTCTAGAAACTTCCCTATCAATTTTATAGTCTTCAAAACCCCATTGGTTTGTTTAAGTTATTCTCCTCCCCTGTAGTCCCCTATTGGTTTAAACATTGTATTCCCCGCCTTGTGGTCCACCCCCAGTTGCTCCCAGTGTGTTAAAGATTGTATCCTCCTCTGGGACCTCTCCCCATTTCTAAGTTGATGTATGCATTTGAGTCAGTGTCTTTCTGTCCCTGGCCCTCCAGGGAAGAAACTCCTTTGGAAAACATACAGAAGACCTCTCCCTGTTCCTTGTCCCTGCCCTCGGTGCAGTCCTATCCCCAATGCAGTCCACCTGTGCCATAGAGCAGCTGTGCCCTACAGCTGCACCCTGGATTCGACAGCTTTCTGGGGGCAGCCCACTCTGGCTGTTGGTGTCAGGAGCTAGTCGGTCTGAAGAAATCCAGCATGGCAGCAAGACTCCAAGTCAGAAATACAATTTATTAGGAAAAGGGGAAAAACCAAATACATGCAATAATACAAAAGAAAAACCACGGACAGAATACGACCTGTCACCCTGCTAGTTAGGGTGGTGGCAGCAGTCCGGATGAAATGGTCTTGTTGAAGTGGTGATCCTGTAGAAACCATCTGGTAGCTCTTGTCCTCTGAAGACCAGTGGGTGAGGGTGGCCGTTCTTCTAGGAAGCCAGTGGAAAGACTGCTTGTGGTGTCCCAAAACTCAGATTCTATCCAGCTGGGGATGCTTAGCTCCTGCCCCCTGGGCAGAGCATCTTGCAATGGGCTCAAATTGTTCTGAGTCATGCAGTGGTTCCTTGATTACCCTTTAAACAGAAATGGCTCCTGGAGGGAGTCATCTCTGAGTCATGTGGCAAGACATGGATGGCCCCGTTAAGAGATAAGGAGATAAGGAAAAAACGATGCCCCTCCCGGTTTCAGCAGCTCTTGAGGTTGGGAGCAGAATACATTTTTATATTGTAGCCTAGGACAATACAGGATGAATGCTTTTGCATTTGCAGGAGGTTTGTGTGGATTTGAAAAGCATCCTTATAGCAGAGGCACAAAAGTATTCTCATACCCTTTTAAATCATCTTCAAACCAAGCAATTCTCACAAGAAGGTAACGCATGAATGACTTGCAAGTGAGTTGAAGAAACGCGGCAAAGATAAGTAGTGTTCAACTGCAGAGAATCGTTTAGGGACACCATACCTTTATATACCTTTATATTTTAAATCAGGAAGCATGGATGGACCGTTTTTTTCCCCTTAGTTGACTACAGAACCAGCGGTCCCTTGCGGGAGGGTGTTTGGATTCAAGATGACACTGGCAGCTAAGAGCATGGCTACATAGAAGGTGCTACTTTTAGACCAGAACATTCAACTACTTAAAGGCAGATAGGAGAATAGCTGACTAGTGACAGCTCTGAGCAGAAGAGCCTGTGGCTTATCCTGTGGGAACAATAGTAAGACATTTCAATTGAAAAACCCCATTCATTTCCAAGGACCAAACATCAGTAAAAATAAAAGGTCAAGTAAAGACACCCTAGTGCTCTTCTTATCAGAAGCATGTTCCTCCATATGAGAGCATTTAGGAAAGGACAGTCCATTCATAAAGAAAGGTGTGCCAGTTAGAAAACCTGTAGAACAATACAAGACAAACTCACACAATATACATCCTCAAATGCAAAATGAAGAAATAATCATTTCAAGCTTCCGTGGAATTAATTGCATTTTATTTGTTCTTTTCATTTCAGCTGCTATCAAGTTATTTTTTAAGACTGAATTTTATGAATTCAGCAAAGCTCTCTTTTTGAATGTCTGCATACCCCTATAAAACACTGAGGTGACAAAGAGAACGGCAGTGGAAGGAAACCTGGTCCACCTCCCCCTCCTTGAAGCTTTAGGCCAGCGAGTGATTAGAATTTAGTCACTTCATTTGCTTTACCAAGAGAGAATGTTTTCTAGCCTTTATCTTTCCTTTTGGAGCTGATTCACTTTGTAGTCATAAATTCTTGACTCAGTTGGTGAGAAACAATGGCATTACAGCCGTGGATGTTAAAGTGCACTGGTGGGAAATGAAGTTTTCATCTTCAGGTCCTTGCTTCAGTAAATCTTCCAAATTCATCAGAAAGAAAGTTCCCAGACCAGTAATCCCCACTCAGATGACCTAATTCAAATAGTCTGTAGGCATAAGAGGCATCAAGCAGGTGCTGTCATCTGTTAGGGGAATACCCAGCCAGTACATGATTGTCTAGTTAGGCGGCAACAATTTTGGAAATAATTTAGTTTTTTTGTATTGCAAGTGAATGGTCAATACATTTTATTAGTGGATACGGGTAAAAGAATGTCTTCTGCATCCTTTCAGAGGGGAAGCTTCCCTAGATCTAAAGCTGCTCAGCTCCACGATAGGATGCTTTGTCTGAAAAGGGAACTCAAGTCTTTGTCCTTTTGGATTGCTTCCATAGTTTTTCACTCACTCTTCAGGTACCTGTTAATACGTTCTCTTATCCCTTGCAAACTTTTATGGGCATAGTCACTGAATTGGTACGTATTCCATGAAGTCCACAGGCCCTGTTGAGATGCAGCCACAGGTCTCAAGGGTGTTAGCAGATGTTATTCTGAGGCCACTCCTAATGATGTTTGATGGATCATAGTGACTGAGGAAAGTGCCCAAAGACTGGATGAAAGCAAATGTCACCCATCTTGGAAAAAGGCAACTAGGAGGACTTGGAAAAGTACAAGCCAGCCAGCCAGCGTCATTTTTATCCCCAGGAAGTTGATGGAGCAGCTATTGCTGGAAAGCATTGCCAGGCACATGAAGGAGGACAAAATAACATAGTCAGCATGGATTTACCAGGGGAACTTCATGCTGAACAACTTTTTAAACTCCTCTGATGAATCAACTTGCCCGGTAGATGAAGGGAATATTGTCTGCCTGGGCTTCAGGAAGGTTTTTGACATTTCTCTAGGTGGCAGCACACATACATCCCAGAAGGAATAGTGCAAAGAGGAGGGAACCAGTGTCTTTTCAAGGATGCTCAGTGAAAAGACAAGAGGCAGTAGGCACACACTGAAATACAGGAGATTGCCTCTGCACATCAGCAAATGATTTTTTACTGTGAGGGCGACTGAACCACGGCACAGACTGCCCAGAAAGATTGTGGAGCCTGGATCTTTGAAGACATGAAAAGTACACCCAGATATAATCCTGGGCAAGAGGCTCTAGGTAGCCTGGTTTAAGCAGGGGGGTTGGACCTGGTGAGCCCCACTGACGCCTTCCACTCTCGTTCATTCTGTGCTAGTGAATTCTCTTAGAGATGCATTTCAAGCACTGGCATGACAAAGATCTGTGCAGAGAGAGATCCAAATGGACATGGGATCTAAGTTCCTTAAGTAGTGCTCAAGAAGAATGCAAAACTCTGGGATAAGTGTCTCTTCCATAACTTAATCCCTTTCATGGGAAAATTCCCCAGCTATAGAAAGATCTTCTGATAGGCATGCTTAAGACTGACACTGGCTGAGCAAATTTCTCCCTATGTGTGTTTAAGACCAGTTAGGATCTTCACCAATAGTGTTGTCAACATAGTCACAGAATGTATATTGTTAAGAAGGGACAACTTACATCAGAATGGCAAATATTGGTCCACAAAATGTATTAATGTATGGGAACTATCTACTTGGGTTGAAAATAAAAAGAAAGAGTTAGTCTTTATTTATCAATTTCATCCCAATATTGATAAGGTAAGAAAAAGACCTTAGTCCTTAACCTTCTTAACTCAAACAAAGATTTTTAAAAATTCCTTGTAAAAAATGTATCCTAATTATCAGACTATGAAACAATTTTAGTTGGGAAAAAAGTTCCAAAATTGTGTAGATAGTGGTAAAGAAGCCAAGAAAATAGGTAAGAAACAAAAAGAGAGCAAAAGAGTCAGCTTCAGTCTGCAAGCTCGTTCTAGAAGTAATCTGCTAGAAAAAGGAACCCCCAGTTGAATTTCCAATGTATTCATGCACTTGATTCAGTAACTAGTCAATGTAAAAACCAATCCTTTTGTACGACTTCTCCCAGCAACAAAAACTCCAGCAGCTTGACACCACCATCATGCCTGTCCCAGATGTACTTTAAAAGAAATGATCCTTTCTTGAAACTCTGTTTGCATAAAAGTTGCAAGACATTGGAGGGATTCTCCACATTCTCATTTCTCCGTGTGGCTTGAAAGTATATTTGATAAAATATGCAACAAAGCATATGATTTATAAGGTAGGGTAAAATGGATGATTTGGGAATTGATCTCTTGTTGATATTAAACTTCATATCCACTCTCTGTGAAGTTTCTAAAACAAATGATGGAGCTGAGGCATGAATCTGCCACAACAAGTGTTGAGCAAACATACACACTCCCCTTCACATGCCCCCCTTCCACACACACCTAGGCCCACGCAGAGGTCAGCATAGCAGATGATGAACACCTTGGAAAAGACCGAAATGCTAAATACCTCTCTTTGTGGGCAAAATAGCTGGTGCAACAATTCAAATATCTGGTGTAAAAATTCTGTTTAATATCTACTTCCTATTTAAAACACAGCTTTTCATTTAATTATATGTAGGGAATATTTTCATATTATTTGTTTCTTTACAATTACTTCATTCTCATGTGTTGTATGTCTAGGAATATTTTCTTCTAAAGATAGAAAAAAATAGATAATATCTTTTCAGAAGAAAACATTGGTTTATACAATTTTAAACCATCATGATATGGAAGAATTCTTTTGTCCCTCACTAAGGTGGAAGAACTATTTGGATCACAGATCATTTACAATGAAATACTTTACCTTTTTAAGATGCTTTCAGTCAATTTTATATCCTCATTGCTTATTCATTGTAAACAGTAATTTTTCAGTGAAGGGAAAGTGTGTGGTATATCTGCATTATGTTCAAACCCAATTCCTACTAAAGGCCAGGCTGAACCCCAGTAAATAATGTCCTGAATGATATTTTGCCGCCTTCTTTGGCACTTCATGAAATCCTAACATGAGGAAGTGTGGAAATACAGAGATTTTGTCCCATGTAGAAACCCATCCCATGTATTTTATGCTGTAATTCTTCTCTCTTTTAAAATTTGCTATCTTCTGCATAGTTTTCATTAACCTGTTACAGTAGTGAAAATCACAGATCAAGGTAATTTTGTAACACTTTGATTTTACCCCAAGAGCTGAGGGAAAACTTGCTCCTATACTTCAATCTGAGTTTCTTCTAGATTCAAACTTTGTTTCTCTACCATCAAGAGTCTCCTGTGTTGCTGCTCAAAGCCCCATCCAACCTGACCTTGAATACTTTCAGGGATGGGACACCCACTACTTCTCTGGGCAACCTGTTCCAGTGTTCCATCACCCCCACAGTAAAAAATGTCTTCCTTTCATCTAATATGTGTCAGAAGTATTAAATCTAGGCATATAAACTTTGAGGAAAGGTTTGAAATTCTTTTGATTTGAATCACATTTTATATGAATACTGACTTACAGGTGACTAAAATATGTTGATGGGCATTTGAGCTGACACTTTTTGAAAAGGTGCATGGAATTTAAAATTAAAACCAGCACCATTAAAAGCTTTGTGCCGTTTTCTTTTTCCTCTGGTATTCAAAATTGCATATATCAAATATCTGTGCTTCATACAAAGCTCTTAGACACTCTCAGAAAAAAGCTTTTCTTTCAGACTAAGTTGCAGTTTACGTAGAACACTAGTACTAGTGACGGTTTTTCTGGGCATAGGGGGAACACCTTCTCATTGGATTTGTGTGCAGAATGCATTTTATCCAAACTGGAAAATTGATCCCAGCTGTGTTCTAGTCATCATTCTTACTGCATCAGGCCTGAAGATTCTGTGAAAAGTAGCCTGTGGACCTTGAACATAGCTCATGTGAAACAGATGAGAGGCGATGGAGAAGTTGAGGGAGAGAATAAAGAGCATATGGCCCAGTACAGACTAACAATTGTTTGGCACCCTTTAAAGGCTGTGTTTGACAAGCAGGGCTGAAGCAGGTCTGCAAAATATCCGGGAGATCAAAATCCATTGAAGCAAATTGCCCTGGCCAGTCACCTTGCTGCCGATAATTCCCTCTCCATACCAGCTGATCAGGCCTAACAATGCTGCTGCAGAAGTATTGTGAAAAAGGTAGGCATATTTTCACAGATGCAGGGGAAAATCCCCTTGGATGATGATTCCAAGGGATTACTTGATGGAGCAAGTTATGTACCCTTATCTACCGTGCAATATCTAAGTTGGTGAGTTCACTATCTGTCAGCATCACTTTAGAAAATAAATGTTTGATGCACAAAAAAATATTTCATATGTCCTGTCTACCTGCTTCATTTCAACCAATGAATAGGCTACGTTCCATCAGCAAAGGGTTTATGATCCTATGTTTCTTTAAACTGTGGTAATTCTTTATTTTTTTCTAAATCAGACACTGTCTATTCATAAGATTCAGATGTCCATGGCAGGAGTGTAATTAAATTCACATGTTAAAAAATAACCTTCTTCTTGTTATCTTTTTTTAAATTACTGACATGTAACATCAGTCTGAGAGCTGAAGAAAACCCCTTCATTTGCTGTTTGCCAAGTATCATCTATGTGATACAAATTCTGCTTGAGAAATCACACCCGTGGATTGCCATGTAGCACTACTAGTAATGCTTTCACAACCTTTTCTTCATCATTAGGTCTTTTGGTGAAGTGAATGATTAGAACATAAGCAAGGGCATTTGTTCAAGATGCTCCAGAAAGAGCTGTGGTCTGTTCTCTTCTTTGCTGCCTATGTTAGCACTGAGCTGCAAAAAATGAAAGATTACTAGGAAAAGTGTTACTTTCAGTCTAAACTTGTAAATGATGTTTGGAATACCCTGTTAAATGACAAGGTGCTCTTTTAAAATATGGCATCTTAAGGGAAAATGTCAGCTTTAAAAAGGTTTTGAGACAGTTGCTTCTGGAAAAAAAAAAAAAAAAACCAACAAAAGAATTGGAGGCATCTAAGGTCTTTAGGCATACTATTTTGAAGATTGATTCAAACCACAGTTTCTTCATATAGGAAGAGCAGAGGACCATAGATGCAACCCATTTGAAAATGGATTTCTATATGTTTCTGGTTGGGATTACCAGACATCATTTCTTGTGAAGTCGAGGGACTGCAGTTAGCACTCCAATAATTTCCTTCCCTGAAATTCAACTGCATTTGCTCCTTTTTCCAGAGTCCCCATTTATTAGTGAAGGTATGCTCTATCTATGCATTAGAATATTCCATTAGAGTGTGTGACTCATACTTGCTAGTTAAAATTAGCTGGAACGGAATGGATAGTTACAGTTGCTTGTATACAATAGTCTTATTTTGGCAAGTTTTCTTTAGACAATGTTGAAGCAGCACTAGCAAATAGGAAGTACAGCTTGCAGCAGGGAAGGACACTCTTCTGCTTTCTCAAGTTTCCTGTAGTTAAATAGACGCCAAAAGGCTTTTCCTAGTACTACTACTGTCTTGTAGGAATACTTGATCTAATCCTATCTTTGATCAAATTACGAATGGGTTACTTTTCTACAAGGCAGAACATTTTTCTTTTAATAATATGTATTTTGTAAGGTGGAAACATGAACTTGTGCACCAGTCACGTGGAATGTACTCCTTATTAAGTTTCACAACCTTCTTTAGAAAATATTGACTGTGTGTAACTTCAAAAGAAGAATTCTGGGCATCTTCATTCTATTGATGTAATTGTTTTTCTGCCATGCTGGTATTGTTTTCTATCATTTTTACCAACAGAAATATTTTTCCCTGACACCTATGGAAAAGACCTATGTTTACTCAACAGTGCGGCATCAGTACATTGTTTAGAATGATTTCAACATGGTCCCAAACATATCGGACAGCTAGACAGCAGAGGTTAGCAACAGGGAATGGGAATAACTTCTGAACCGTTTCAGTAGATTTCCCAGGAAGGGAAAATTGCTTTCTGCCACTGCAAATTTTCCCAGAGATTTTGTCTGGTTAAGAGTTGCATCAAAAGAGTATTTTTGCACAAACCTTCGGGCAAGCTCTGTCTCCGATTTACTAGTGAATGCAAAGAGGGTGAAAGTGCTGCTTCAAAGCCCTCTGTGTGCTTTCTGTACCAAGAGGGGGGGTGACCCCAGAAATAAGTTTTGATCTCTCTTCAGAACACAAGGCATGTCATCACCTCATTCATCTTCTTCTGGGACTCATAGCATCTTAAGACTAAGAAGCTCTCTTGCTTGCTGAAGTGCGTTCAGCAAAAAAACCTTGTCTCATCAGCAAATTTGAACACAACTACAGTCGAGTCAATTCCAATGCTGGCAGGGCAATACTCTACCCCACTAGTAACACGCCACTATTAGAAGACTGTGTAAAACTATTTTTGTACAAAGTAATCGGAGGGAAAAATAGAATTGGGAAGAACTGCACATTGTTCTGGAAAAAAGTCTCCTGCCTCAGTCTTACAGACATCATTTGCTGGTATCATTTTTAATAGTTGGGGCTTTTTAAATTTTGTAGAAGAAAAAATATTACTGCACCTTTATGTTTCCTTAATAGAAGTACAGCCATTTCTTAATAGATTAGAAGTAAGCCATTTGAATATGTACAAATGGTCTTTTCAAATACATATGCTATAGCACACTGTGAAAGTAATCTAAAGGTTTAAAAAGATTTTGGAAGAAAGTAAGTCTAAGGTGATAGAAGAAGAAGAAGAAGAAAACAGCAGTTTTCTTCTGGTGAAAAAAAAACAAACGGAGGACCTTGTACAGTGGAGATGTATTATTTGACTTCCTGAAAAACTGAGTAGGTTTGCTATTGCCAATGGTTTTCATTAGGAAGGAAGAGATTCCTTTGGCAAAAAAACCCCTTCAAATTGACTTGACAAAAATGTTATGACACTTAACTTCACCAATCCTGAAGAAAAATTCTCATCACTTGATCTGGAAATCATGATGGTAATGGAGACAAGGATGTCTAAGCCATGCCATCAGGAACATAAAAAAGCATTAGAATGCAGGTAAGACTGAGCTCCTGAACTAGTGTGAAGAGAATGCAACAAAGACATTTTCCTTTAAGAGTCTTCAGGATGGAAGGCAGAGCAAATTTTTTCATGGGAAGTATTTCTGAATAGAATGAATCTTCAAAATAACATTGTTTTCCAAAACCTGTTTACAGTATCTCTTACCATGATACACAGTTCCTATGAATAGAAAAAGCAAAGCACTTTTTTCCAAACTGTTGTGCACTCTTAAGCAATCTACAATAAAAATAGTATTTTTTCATGCTGGGAATGATGTTAATTACAAAAAAGCCTTGTAGCACACTTGGCACTGTAGTCTCTTGATTAGCATAGCTTTTTATTCATCAAACACGTTTCACATTGACTATTTTTCTCTTTTAAATAACGGCGTCTTTGTACTTATGCAGCATCCATGAAGAATTTCTTGGGTGTTATTTTGTACCTGATCCTAAATGGCAGGTTCTGCATTCTGCCATCTGTCTAGCTTTGCCATTTGATGCAGCTTCTGAGAGGTATTTTCAGAATCGAGGACTACTTGCAAGAATGATGCTAAATCCATGCATTTTACTCCTTGGTTAATGCAAAACTATTTTTCCTTTACAGTTCAATGAGAACAGGAAAATAATGATGGTGAGTTCAATCCTTAGAGTAATACAAAGAGGACTATTATCATCATTAGAAACCAAGCAAGGTGTATTTATTGCACATGCAGTATACTCACTAATGCAAATTACCCTGTAAATTCAAAAGGAATCTGTATCATAGGAGTGGATGGAATGTTTCTATTGATATTTTGCTTAAAGCAGAAAATTAATTCTTTTGACAGCCAACTCATGATTGCAAGCTCACTTTCAACTACAGCTTTCAAACAGATGAAACGTGTCTGTTTCTAAAACGATACAGTACAGTACACAATAGCAAGTCAGGTCATAGACATTCAAAAGAAAAAAACAGATCAAAGGACACATTCATTCCCATCTACAAGCCCTCAAGAGTGTACAGGTCAAATGTCCCCAGAAAACTAGGCTGGTGGCGCAAATTCTCTATGTTGGCACCAGCAGAAGCAGCTGCTATCTTTATAGGATGCAATCTTGCTTACATCACCCTTCAGAGCAATCTTCTGTACCCCTGCCCAATACACCTTCTGCTCTATTCCTTGGACTTCACATTTGCATTTCTACAGAGTCCTGTCCTGCAAACTGACTCAAAGTTCAGGTAATAGATTTCCAAGATTTAGAAATGTTGTGTGAGGTTTATTTATTTCATATTTCCTTCCATCTAAGCAAACTGTAACTTTCGGAAGTGAAATATTTCGAGTATGTCACGTGTATTTTAATGTTAGCTCTGCTTCACATTCAAACTTCTCACAGACCCCTGTGATGCCTTGCTGCAAAAATATATAGCTGCCAAGGGTGGTTGTGGGAAGTTAGAATTGCCAGAAAACCATACAAACAATCTAACAATAGAGCCTTGGATTTCTGAATATAATTGCACCATGTAAAGTCAAAATATAATATTTAAATGACTTTATATAATGATGAGTGTGGGCTAGAGAGAATCCAGATAGAATTTTATTTTTTTAAACAGTTCCGGGAAAAACATGGCCTTGACTTGGAAGTATAGCACGAAATATTTTTATACAGCATGAGTTCTCATTACCTAATCATATGATTTGTAGACCTGAATTGGAAACCAGGAAATAAACAAAGAAAAATATTCAAGCTATAAAAGATGGGAGTTTAAAATTTTCTTTGTATTTCTGATTAAAGCTATTAGGTAGCTAAATGGTCACCCATGATTTTAAAAAGCATCTGGACATTAAAAATAGGTAAATTTCTGCGGGACTTGGATGTCAGCTATTCCTGAAAAGCTTTATTTCACCGCTTTCCAACCCTGAATCAATCCACTTAAACGCAGCTGTATTTCAGATGCTCAGTGGAACTGTCCATGTAATGCATATAGTTGACAAATAGTCTGCAGAAAAAGCTAGATCCATTTGAAGATCTTTTTCTGTAAATGGTATTCACGTTATTTGTACAAACACACAGATGGGATTTCTGCTGTCTTCTTCAGGCCACTTCCTTCAGAGAGCTCTCCATCAAATCTCTCTAGTTCTACTCTTCTGGTGATCCAAAGTCAGCACTGGGATGGTCCAAGTGCATGAATTACTGTCTGCTAGAGGTGCACCCCGAGGGCTTCTGTGTGCAGCATCACGTGAGCCCTACTAATGTCACCCTGTTGGTATAAACTGAGCTAGCTGGACCTTAAGGGACAAGATTGTGCACTGATATTGTAATAGAAATTAGGTACTAAGAAGGAGGCTGGAAGATTTAAATATTTCTGCCTCCAGCTTAAGCAACACTAAATCTTGGTCTTTATCTGAAAAACTAGGTGAATTAGCCTATTTGGCATTCCTATGCCAAAAATGTCAGTAATACAACAAGAACCGTCAAAAGAGTAACAATTCCAATCATTACTTTGTAAAAATAATTCATTGGAAGAAGTCGGGAAGAAGGATGAAACATGCCAATATCCTACCCTGAGAATCATTCTGTTGATTTGCACAGGTTTCTTATTATATACCCATCTAATGCATTGGACATGCATGCTTGTGATGACACAAATACTTGCAAAGCTTACCAGATAAACCATGTTCTCTTCAGACAGCAAAACATTGCTTGATGGTTGTGTTTGCTAATTACATTTAGACTCAATGTTCTTAAAGGTCTTTTCCAACCAAAGTGATTCCATCATTCTCTAAATCGCAGATCCTGCTTGTCTTGGTTTAGGGCAAATTTGGCAGCAATCCTCAAGAAGGGGTGATTTATTAAAAATATTGATCTAGTACTGATATCCAACTGTGACGGACCAAGGCTCTCTAACAGTTCAAAATTAGAAAGTGTATGTTTATTGCAACGCTGGGCAGCGTGCGGGATAGCTCCCAAATACACACTGTGATTTAGAGGTGATAACAGAGTCTTTTTATCTATACAAGTATTGAATACCCAAAAGACAAATACATATTCATAATTTAGGTACATCCCATCATTCCTCACTTCGTATGGTAATTAGTTCAAAAGCTATTAAGCACACGTAGTTTGTTCCTCAAAATGAATCGGTGGTCCCTTTCATGGGGAGGGGTTCCAAAATGAGGAAATAAATGAAGTCTTCCTGGTTCTGAACTTTCTACATTTTCAATGCAAATATGACAAATGAACCCATTGGTAGAACTCCCATTCCCCATCTTCAATTGGTTTCAGAACAGAGGTGGCCTACAATTGTCTTATGTTCCTAAAAGCTATTTATGAGTTTCTATATTCTTCATGATAAACCCAGCTAAGCAAACATGATGTTGACAAGCAATCAATTATTAGTTAACTACTAACTCTTAACTTCAACAAGGCCTACCTATTTATTTTGATAAACTCTAATAAGGCTTATCTCTAACTAAAACCTCAGCTCCTCTAAAATCCCTAAATTTCTTTAAAGTTTATGTCTCAGGGGGCCCCCCCCAGAAAGCCCACCTACACGGCCCCTCCCCTCAACTGGTCTGGGAAACATTTCCTCTGAGAGAAGTGGAAAAAATCTGTTTATTTACCAGGGAAAGCACCCCCCAGCACAAAAAATGAACAATACCAGATGACAAAACTCAATCGCCGCTCTGAAGAGACAACAAATTCAGAAAGTCTCTCCTGTGGATGCTTGCTCTGTTATCAATCCCTCCGGCACTAGGAAAGGCTGCTGCCCAGAGTAGGCCCCCATAGGCCACAAAGTGCAAGCTCTCAGTGCTCTCCAGGTCCCAGTCTGGAGCAGGTTTGAACAGTTCCAAGAAAAGGGAAAGAAAAAAGACAGTCCAGGGAAAACTCTGCCTCAGCCAGCTAAACCAACTGAAAAGCAAAGAACACTCTGTTCTGCTCCATCAGTGCCCAGACAACACAGTGCAGCACAGAATGTGGAGCAGTGTTGCTTTTAGAAGAGTGAGTGCAGCCTGTGATAACAAACTCCGTACTTCTTCTTCTCCCCACCTTTGCTCTCAGAAGCAGTCTTGAAGGCAGAGAATATAATATCCAGCATTAACAGAACAGATGGCTGGGGATACAACATCATAAAGTCACCCTAGGACACTGCTCTACTGAGATATGTCACCAGACTATGCTAAGACAAAGTTTTGGAACTGCTAATTAAAATTCTACTATCACAGTGAAGCTGAGGAGGAAACACAGCTCATTCCAGTTACCTTGTGGCATGCCAATACTTCCTTTCAATCACAATGGTTTTCGTCTTTAAGTCCGTGACATCACAGGCATAATTCAACATCTTTTGGGCAGGAAGGAAGATATTCTTCTTCTCATTATACTGATGGGTAAGCTGAAATGCAAAGCAGTTAATTCAAAGTGAAACAGCGATAAAGTCAATAGTAAAACTCACCACAGTTTTGTTTACCAACCCAAGTCCTTACGATCCCAAAATACAAGAACAGCTGTAAAAGCCTTGTGGTTTCTTAAATTTTTCCTATACCTACATGGGAGGGTAAGGGATAAATGATCCCAAACAATGGTAATCCACAACAAAGCATTCTTGACATCATATTCAGCTTTTGCATAGCGAGCTCTTCACCTGATCAAGTTATTCCATTGCAATAGTTTGGGGAGTATCTTAGAGGGCTGCCTGTTGTTGGTTTAAACCATCTTGATCATTCAGGAACCCAGTAGCAATGAGAAAGTTCAAAATAAGATAGTGCTACACATTGATTTTCCTATATGACAGACATATTTCTACAAGACAGAAGGCTGACCTAATGCTTCCCTACAACATGGCTGAAGTGGCATCCTGTTCCCCATAGGTTTTTCAGTTTAATTTTAGCAGCTTTCTTACTAGATTAATGAGCTGAACTAACTCAAAAAGGAATCAGATAAGTGCCAGAGCTTTAAAACAAACAACAACAACAACAACAAAAAAGATGCAAAATGGTGATTTGTGGGTGCGTTTGAAAACAGAAATTTTTTTGTATTTTTCATAGAGACATGGCATTCTCTAGAATGATATTGCTCCAACGGTTTGAGTTTGGTTTTCTTTTTCCCCCTCAATTGTAAATGTTATGCATTCTTTTTGGCCATTTCAGTAAATAGATTTTCTGATACGTGTGAAAGACAGTCTAAAGTTCCCCTCATTTGCCTCACGACCATTCCCAGGACAGACACTGGGACCCTAAAGACACCGATGGGAATTCTGGCCTGCCAGTAATGGATGAACACCAAAAATCCTGAGGCCCCTGAGCAGAATTCTGGCCTGCCAAGTGATTGTTCACAGCTGTGTCTTCAGTGACTGCTTCTAGCAGGGCCTGCCAAAGGGCGACCCGGCCTATATGCTTGCACCTGCTTCACGACAATAGACCAGGAATTTTCCCACCTCTTGGCCAGATGAACTTGCTGGGGCAACTTGGTAGCCCCCCCATGGAAAATCCTTCATCTCCACTACCAGCGTGAGGCACCGAGGTTGAAGCCCCCCTACCAAGGACTGAGACTGAGACACCTGTAATTCTGATGCAGGGGTGCTGGCCTGACTGAAGCAGGATGCCTGCTGAGTGTTGCCTACAGATGTGTTCACCGGACCTAGACTGGTTTCCCCCAGAAAGCACTCCTGAAACAGTGGGTCCCACTCACTGCTGATACTGACTTATCCTGCTGAGAACATGGACTGTCTGTACCCGTCTTCAATATCTTTTTCCCCCTCAGCAATTTCAATAGACTTCTTCTTCTTCTTGATTGTATCTCAGCCATTTCAAGATTCTGTTTCCCCCCTCAGCAATGGACTATAATAGAACCTTGAGTTAACCAGGACTTGAGATCTTCCCAACGTGACTAGGCAAACTCTATCGGCTGGACTAAGAGGACTTAGTCTCTCCATGTTTGGTAGCTATACTCCTCTCTCTTTCTCCCCCTCTTTTTTATTCTTTTCCTCTCCCTGATTCCTTTCAGGCATTTGCTGTGGTCATTCTATAAAGGTGCATTTGTTTGGATTGATACTGCAATCCCCTTTCCAGGTTGTCTGTTGCACTCCGAGATCAGTTAACCAACCAACCAGTTAACCAACCCCTTGGTATCAGCGGATCGTGACAATACCTTCTTTCAAGCTGACATTGGTTCTAGTCCATATAAGCACACTGGTAGGTAAAAGTAGACTCTAAAAGATAACATTCAAAATGTATTTCCCTTGTCTTCCCATTAAAGCAAGTGAAGAAAGCAGACAGGAGATCTTCAGATAACATGCTATGCAAATTGAAAAGATTCTGTCCTTATTTGAAGCAACTGAGAAACTCACACAATGAAATACAGTTCAGACAGATCGAAGGGTCACAGATGATGTCAAATCTGTACTTTCAATGTTTGAATGAAGCAAGATTTCTTGAAGTACAATCCTATAAAATGAAGGTGAGTTTGCAGAAGCAATTGAACTGGGTCTGTTTTATAAACACAATGTTTTCTAAGTAACTGAGGATTCAGGAAGGCAACCTTGGAATTTAAAGGATTTAGAAAGATACAAATACCAAGACTGGCAGTTCATTAGCTTTAACAGTCTCTTCAAATAAGATCTATTTTTAACTTCTTCTTGTAGTAGGTCTGAAGACATTAGGAATGATGCAATAAAACAAAACAAACAACAAACCAAAACAAAACCAAAACAGCTTTCTCAAAAAGCTTGGAGAAACCAGAGAAATTATGATTTTTAGGGGTTAAGTAGTCCTTTAAAAGTTGTCTCTGGGAAAAGAGATAAAAAACCACTAATTGACTGTGGAGTATATTCCAAACCTGTCCTGAAGCATGTAAGGGACAAGAGCCTGTAATAAAACTACTGTGCTGGGTTCATCTGTTAAAAGCATTCCAGAATGGTTGAAATTATCAATCACATAATGTGGGATTAAAAAAAAAAAAAAAAAAAAAAGAAAAAAAGAAAAAGAAAAAAGAAGAAAGCATAGAGAAAAAAATATTTTGAACATGTTTTCCCATTCCCAGATGGCATAACAGCTTTATTTCATTTTGTTCCTAAGACTGATTAATAGCTTATGAAGTGTTTTACAATTGAGAGTGAGAGTGTTCACACTAACCATACAATTTGGATGGATCTCTTTTACTTTGCACAGCAGCAGATACGGTTTAGCACTCCACAGTTCAGTCCCCGAAAGTGAATGGGTGTGGCAGATTTAACCTAACTGGCCAGTCCACCAGAATGCTTAATTATCTTGGAAAATGCTTTGCTCTGTCTCATTATCTGGACATGTCTCTCTAGCTCCGCTTTGAGCTCCTTGATCTTTCATCTACAGGATGAGATCCAATTTAGCTTAGCAAGGACATAGCCTTTCAAAACCACATCTTTTATCTTCTGCATTCATACAAGTACATTTCTACTGCAGGGAACCCTGTGGAAGATCCTAGTTGTTTTGTTTCTCAGATAGTTGTTGCATAAAAGAGCTCTTCTTTTAATTTTTTCCCTGCTAAAGTATAGGCTCTGTACTTAACTGATTGTGATGCTAACTCATTATCATCTATTCTTCAGTCGTACAGAGTAGGCAGCAAAGTTTTCTTCTGAAGACATTCATTTAATGAGAAATGCTGAAGGTCTGACTTTAGTTGCAAAGGTCACTGATTGACCGGTTGCAAAATTGTTAAGTCTAGTAAGAGCAGGAAAAGTGTGCTGTTGCTGTGCCTGTAAATGTCGTGTCAGCTGCTGTTGGGATAAAAAGCATGAGCATAAGAAAAGATATCTGCATGGATAGAAAAGAAATTTGTTGTGATTTCTGCACAAGAGGAAGTATGAAGCACTTATTTCAGTGGCTAAGACAGTATCATCATTGGGCCAGTTCTCTTCAACATCTTTTGAACAACCTGGACACAGCACTTGAAGGAATATTAAGACAGTTTGCCAAAGACACTACATTGGGAGGAGCTGTGAACTAACTCCCTTGAGGGCACAGAGACCTTGCAGAGAGATCTTGCCAAATAGGAGAGATGGGCAATTCTTGCTGGCCGGGAGTCTATGCACAAATCACAAAAGGGGCGGGACTGCTGGGGACGGCGTCTCAAGCTGGTTTTTTTCCAGCATCAGTCTCATGACATGGTGATGACAATGGGAAGCTGCCAGCAGCTCACGTCCCCAGCAGCAGACAAAGAACTTAATGTTACAACTTACTTGAAAAGTTTTTTGACCAATCACACAAAGCAAAAGCATATTGACAGTACTTCTGTCCAATCACTATAAAGACATGTACCTGGGCTTAGAACGATGCTCGCTTCTTTCGAATAAAAGACCTGCTTGTAAGCCTTAAGATACAACGCACAGAGCTCCATTATTAAGCTTAGAACTACCTAACATCGCGCTAGATATACTTTGCTGTAGCTTAGGGAGTTATTCTAGACAAGCATTAATACACAGACCATTGTTCCATTTGTCCTTACTTTTCTACTTCTCATCTAATTTTTCTGCTGACAAACCTTATGACTACTGCTTAGCTCCAATGACAGTTCTGCTGTCTCTGAGGCCTTCCTTTTGCAGCTTTCCCAAACCCCTCTGTTTTTGAGGATTCCCACAGGCAATCACCAACCAGATGGAGTGGAACAAGGGCAAGTGCTGGATTCAGCACCTGCAACAGGGCAATCCTGGTGGGTGTATAGACTGGGGAGGGAGCAAGAGGCTGGGAGAAGCACTGCAGAAAGGGACCCAGGCTCCTGGCCAATGGCAAGCTGAATGTGCATCAGCAGTGCCCTGGCAGCCAGGAGGGCCAAGCCTGTCCTGGGGTGCATCAGGCACAGTATCACCAGCTGGGCAAGGAAGGGGATTGTCTTGCTCTGCTCTGCTCTGCTCTGCTCTGCTCTGCTCTGCTCTTCTCTGCTCTGCTCTGCTCTGCTCTGCTCTGGGGCGGAATCACCTTGGTATTAGAAAGTCCTCAAATGAGGTCTACAAAGACAGGACTCAAAGAAATGGCATGCAGCTGAGTCAGGGGAGGTTTAGGTTGGGTATCCGGAAAAAGTTTTTAACCAGAGAATGGCTGGGCACTGGAAGAGTCTTTCCAGGGAGTGGTCACACCATCACACCTGTCTGAGTTTGGGACATTGCTCTCAGGCATATGGTGTGATTCTCAAGGATGGCCCCAGGCAGGGCCAGGAGTTGGACTGATGATGATCCTGATGGGGTCCTTCCAATTCAACAGATTCAATGACTCAATGGTTCTGTCCTGGCCACTCAAGGTATATTGCTTGGTCTCATCAGATTTTGATCTGCTCTTGTTGGTCAGACTTTGTCCCTACTGGCTAATGATATTTATCACAAAAGACAAAGTGCCTTTTCTCAATTTTCTCAAGCAATTGGAACATGCGCCTTAGAATCCTAAAAAAGTCTTTTCTTTGAAACAACACTGTAGTGTTTTTCAGTGCCCAGTAGTCTTTCCAGATCTTAAGGAGAAAGAAGGCAAAATGAGGGGACGTATTACAATGAATGATTGTCAATTTTCCGGTTCTTTAGCAGTATATTTGTACTTCCACTATTCTTTGCTGTAAAATCATGGTTTTCTATAGTATCCAATTTTCTAGCAAGACACATTTCTGCAACTGAGCCCATCAGTCATTGTGAAAATATATTGTCAAAAGTACAAAACATATGAATAGGCAGTGACAAGTGAGGGAAAAAAGAAGTATGAGAAGCAGCTGCATGATACTAAAGTGAGACAAGAAGGAGGAGAAGGTGCTCCAGTTGACACAGCAAAGAATCCCCCACAGTCCCTGGAGGACATCATCATCAAGCAGGTTGTCTCCCAGCAGTCCCTGGAGAACCGTGGAGGAACACAATGGAGCTCGTGGGGAGCTCCATTGCACAGCAGGTGAATGTGCTTTGAAGGAAGCTGCAGCTTGTGGAGGGAGGGAGGGCCAGAAAAGCATCCTTGACCTCTTGGAAGAGTGGAAGAGTACGTGCAAATCTTAAACAGCTGCTAACTCTAATCTATTCTCTTTCCACTTCTTGTCTTAGGTAAGTAAGAAGACAACCCAAGAATTAGAAGCCTAAATTCTTTTGCTTGAGGCTCCCATTCTTTCTGCCATTCTCTTAAAATTTAGTTTGAAGTAAAACTCATGATAAAGTTCTTAAGGCTTGATGTTCAGGCTTGTTTCAGAAAATAGGGAGTGCAAATAACTCTTGTCACTGTCATTTTTTTCATAGAAGGAAAAAAGGGAAATTACTGGTTTTCAAGGACTTACAGAAATCCATTGGTAACGGTGGTGAGACTGAAGAGTTTAATTAATCTGAAAAGAGAATGTCGTGGAGCTACCTCAGCGCTGTACAAGTTTTTTTACCAGGAAGTCTAGACTTTTAAACAGACTAAGGACACAATAGTTATCTCTGGGAATATTTTAGTATGTATAGTACATTCATCTTTAAGTAGTTCTATCTGTTTGACAGTTATGACTTAGGCTTTAAATTTGATGTGAAAAGAAATATTTGTGATTCAGATCATTTCCATTTCTGAAGCATTTCAGTTGTTGACTGTTTTTGCTGTCTCCTGAGGGCGGGAAAATAGTCTTTGTACCAATACTGAAACAAACTAGATGGAAAAATTTGTTTTCCTCATTCTTTTCTGTCTATTTGAACAGGCACAGCAGCAAGACCACTGCTATGCGTCTGAGTGGCCCTTCCACTCCTGGAGGACAAACTTGTAGTGGCTAGTATGTTATTTGCACACATTTCTGATGCCGTCTGTTAACTGTTGTGCAGAAAGATCTGTCAACCTTTTTCACAGGAGGACACTTCTGAATTGCTTCACTTGTCTCTGAAGCAGAGAACTAAGCTGGCACTCCATTTCTGAGATCTTGCTGCGTTAGCCCCCAAACCCATTTCTTTCAAATGCCTTTTACTTTCAACCAAAGCACTTCATTACTTCATGATGTAATCTCTTGTTCTTAATGTTCGGGGGATTGTTTTAGACTGATAAGACCATATTGCAGTAAGCAGGTAGAACATCTATCTTAAGCAGTATCCATCACTTGGCTTTGGTTCATGTATCATAACATCTGCAAGGAATGTCATTTACAATCAATGGATGGGCTGGGGTAACGGGCCACAGGTTTAGGAATCTTTCTCCAATTAATTTTGCGTTAAAATTTAGCTCTTATCATTTCAATTGTGTCTTTATTAAAACAATCATCTATTTATTACCTGTACCACAATGAACTGTGTACTTGTACCACAGTCAACAGGGGTTGAGCATCCTACAACAATTCCAAGAAGAAGAATGGTCTGAGCCCCCAGTGCAGCACATGAAGTCTGTCATCAAGTCAGAGTCCCGCAGGCGTTTTCTCAGCCTGGAGAAGAGCAGACTCTGGGCAAATTGTTAGAGCAGCTCTCCAGTAGCTGAAGACAGCCTACCAGAAGGAGGCAAGTGAGCTACACAAGGGCACGGAGCAATAGGAAAAGTGTGGATGGCTTTAAAACCTGAAGAGTATAGGTTTCCTTTGGCTATTGGGAAGAAATTCCTTGCCAAGATGGTTGGGAGACACTAGAACATGTTGTGGGTGACCAATTCCTGGAAGTGATCAAGGCCAGCTTGAATGGGTCTTTGAGCTTAAGGCGGTCTAGTGGAAGGTGTCCCTGACAATGACATGGTGGGGAGGAGGTAGGTGAATTTAAGGTCCCTTCCAAAGCCAACCATTCCATTATTCTATGGTAATCATTCTGTACAGTAGCAGTAAGAAGTTGAAGCTAGAAATAACATATTCATGCTGAGAAACTGCTATCCAATGAGTTGAACTGTTTGGGTCTCACATTTATGTGCCATTTAGCAATACTATATCTAATATCTAGTCCTCGCTCTTTATCATACACGCAAGTATTTTATCATCTTTAACGTTTCTGACATTTGGGAATTTTCTTCCCTTCTCTTTCTTTCTTTCTTTCTTTCTTTCTTTCTTTCTTTCTTTCTTTCTTTCTTTCTTTCTTTCTTTCTTTCTTTCTTTCTTTCTTTCTTTCTTTCTTTCTTTCTTTCTTTCTTTCTTTCTTTCTTTCTTTCTTTCTTTCTTTCTTTCTTTCTTTCTTTCTTTCTTTCTTTCTTTCTTTCTTTCTTTCTTTCTTTCTCTCTTTCCTTCTTTCTTTTCTTTCCTTCCCCCACTTCCTTCCTTCACTGCCTTCCTTCCACTATGTCCTTCTTTCTGCCACGTCCTTCTGCCACTTCCTTCCCTCCCTCCCTCCACTTTGATGTTAATTTGCAAACTGTCCAGTAGTTACAGGAAATTACTCTTCTTAAATATCATTTTGAAGCTTAGAAATGAATAACAAAATTGTGTCAAACCATGGCATTTAAAAGCCACCTGAAAGTGAGAACTAGCTATTGAAAAGACAAAAATACAAAAATGAAATGATGGAGTGGATGGTTTTAAGGGATATTCTTTGTATTGCTTTGCTACAAATGAGGATCTCAATTTTTACACCTTCTAAAAACACATCTTGAAACTTACTACTTTCCGTGACAAAAATATTTCCAAAACAAGGAAATTGATTTATGCAGATGGAAATATCATCTCCCAAATAGTCATCATCAAGTCCAAAAGATTACCCTGCTTTTACGTAGTAAGCTTTATGGAGATTTCTATTCTCACACAAACCAAGAAGAATCTTTCAAATGACTAGAAAATCTTTAAAAGCAAAATAACCTTGAAGAAAAAAGATCCAAAAAAGAGCCGGGAATTAGATACGTCCACACTTGTTACATGTTGGTTACTAATATTGGCTCTAGTTTGTTGGCGAGTACACTTCCCATTCACCCACGCACGCACCCCTCTTCCTCCTGCACACAGATGTGTGATATTGGGTCTCAAAGAATGGACTATTTTCTCTTAGATAGGTTTTGGTTCTCAAAGTCAAAGCGTAGTCTTCCTGGCTCTATTACCAGGATTTTGTTCCGGGAAGGGAATGTGCTTGTGCCTGTTAGAAATGGGGAGGAGGGGACAGAAAGCAAAGCCATTTGAAGACAACCTGCAGCATAACTAAGAAAGTGGGGTGCTTCTTGACTGCACAGCAAAAGAAAGATCGGGAGTAAAATGGAGGAAAACTTGAGGTGCTGATAGAGTTTCTCCTTGTGACAGCTTTCAAACGGACAGAAAACAGCACTTCCTCATTCTCCTGCCTTTTCAATTCACATTAACATTGGAAGAAAAGGGGTTTTGGACAACTTTCTTTTGCTTCTTGCCTAACACTCTGCTGACACTCCGTGCAACTTCCAGAAAAAGATCCGGGATGCTTTTTGTACTGGGAGAGTTTCTCCTTGCGAGACCTAGTAGAAAAGCTTTTTGCTAAGATGTAGGCGACAAGAGACGCAGATTCAGAGATACGGAGCTCTCCGAAGGTAAGGACCGCTCCCGGGCGTCTTTCCGCAGAAGCCGTGCTCCGGAGCGCAGCGCGACCGGCACAATGCTCTGTGTGCAAAGAAGCGGCTTCTTCGCCTCCGGGAGACGGAGACCGTGGCCGCGTCTTTAAAAGCGAAGAAAAAAGTCGCACAACATGGGGATTGTGTGTGCAGCTCTCAAACCTAAAGAAAACAGTACCTTACCACTCTCCGGCCTTTTCCATTCACATTACCATTCCAAAAGAAGGAGTTTTGGACAACTTTCTTTTGCTTCTTGCTAAACACTCTGCAGACCTCCGTGCAACTTCTAGAACAAGAGCGGAGATGCTTTCCATACTGGCACAGTTGGTCCTTGCAAGACATAGTAAAAAAGCTTTTTGCTAAGTTTTATGCGACCAGAGAGGCAGAAGGCAGAGTAAAGAGCTCTCCGAAACTAAGCCCCCTGCCAGGGCGTCTTTCGTCAGAAGCCGCTCTCCGGAGAACACCGCCACCGGCACAATGCTCTGTGCGCGAAGAAGCCACTTCTTCGCCTCCGGGAGATGGAGAGAACGGCCGCTTCCCAAAGGCGAAGATGCAAGCCGCAGCACACGGATATAGCGTGTGAAGCTTTCAAATTGATAGAAACGAGTACATTAGCATTCTCCTGCCGTTTCATTCACGTTATATTCGAATAAAAGGAGTTTCGGGACACTATCCTTTTCATCTTCTTAAACACCCTGCAGTCCTCTGTGCAACTTTTAGAAGAAGATCGGGGATGTTTTCTTTCCTGGCAGAGTTTCTCTTTGCAAGATATGGTGGAAAAGCTTTTTGCTGAGTGTTGAGCGGCAAGACACGCAGAAGACGCAGATACGCAGCTCTCCGAAGCTAAGTGCCGGTCCCGGGCTTCTTTCGGCAGAAGCCGCTCTTAGGTGCTCACCGCGACCGGCCCAATGCTCTGTGTGCAAAGAAGCCGCTTCTTCGCCTCGGGAGACACTGCGAGCGGCAGCTTCCCAAAGGCGAAGATGCAAGCTGCAGCACACAGGCACAGTGTGGGCAGCCTTCAGACTTAGAGAAAACAGTACTTTACCACTCTCCTGCCTTTTCCATGGTTATTCTATTGGAAAAGAACGAGTTTTGGACAACTACCTTTCATTCTTGCCAAACTCTTTGCAGACCCCCGTGCAAGCTTTAGAACAAGATTTTGGATGTTTTCTTTCCTGGCAGAGTTTCTCCTTGAAAGATATGGTGGAAAAGCTTTTGGCTGAGTGTAGAGCGGCAAGACATGCAGAAGACGCAGATACGCAGCTCTCCGAAGCTAAGTGCCGGTCCCGGGCTTCTTTCGGCACAAACCGCTCTCAGGAGCTCCCTGCGCTCGCCACAATGCTCTGTGTGCGAAGAAGCCGCTTCTTCGCCTCCGGGAGAATCGGCGAGCGGCAGCTTCCCAAAGGCGAAGATGCAAGCTGCAGCACACAGGCACAGTGTGGGCAGCCTTCAGACTTAGAGAAAACAGTACTTTACCACTCTCCTGCCTTTTCCATGGTTATTCTATTGGAAAAGAACGAGTTTTGGACAACTACCTTTCATTCTTGCCAAACTCTTTGCAGACCTGCGTGCAAGCTTTAGAACAAGATTTTGGATGTTTTCTTTCCTGGCAGAGTTTCTCCTTGCAAGATATGGTGGAAAAGCTTTTTGCTGAGTGTAGAGCGGCAAGACACGCAGAAGACGCAGATACGCAGCTCTCCGAAGCTAAGTGCCGGTCCCGGGCTTCTTTCGGCACAAACCGCTCTCAGGAGCTCCCTGCGCTCGCCACAATGCTCTGTGTGCGAAGAAGCCGCTTCTTCGCCTCCGGGAGAATCGGCGAGCGGCAGCTTCCCAAAGGCAAAGATGCAAGCTGCAGCAAACAGGCACAGTGTGGGCAGCATTCAGACTTAGAGAAAACAGTACTTTACCACTCTCCTGCCTTTTCCATGGTTATTCTATTGGAAAAGAACGAGTTTTGGACAACTACCTTTCATTCTTGCCAAACTCTTTGCAGACCCCCGTGCAAGCTTTAGAACAAGATTTTGGATGTTTTCTTTCCTGGCAGAGTTTCTCTTTGCAAGATATGGTGGAAAAGCTTTTTGCTGAGTGTAGAGCGGCAAGACACGCAGAAGACGCAGATACGCAGCTCTCCGAAGCTAAGTGCCGGTCCCGGGCTTCTTTCGGCACAAACCGCTCTCAGGAGCTCCCTGCGCTCGCCACAATGCTCTGTGTGCGAAGAAGCCGCTTCTTCGCCTGTGGGAGAATCGGCGAGCGGCAGCTTCCCAAAGGCGAAGATGCAAGCTGCAGCACACAGGCACAGTGTGGGCAGCCTTCAGACTTAGAGAAAACAGTACTTTACCACTCTCCTGCCTTTTCCATGGTTATTCTATTGGAAAAGAACGAGTTTTGGACAACTACCTTTCATTCTTGCCAAACTCTTTGCAGACCCCCGTGCAAGCTTTAGAACAAGATTTTGGATGTTTTCTTTCCTGGCAGAGTTTCTCCTTGCAAGATATGGTGGAAAAGCTTTTGGCTGAGTGTAGAGCGGCAAGACACGCAGAAGACGCAGATACGCAGCTCTCCGAAGCTAAGTGCCGGTCCCGGGCTTCTTTCGGCACAAACCGCTCTCAGGAGCTCCCTGCGCTCGCCACAATGCTCTGTGTGCGAAGAAGCCGCTTCTTCGCCTGCGGGAGAATCGGCGAGCGGCAGCTTCCCAAAGGCGAAGATGCAAGCTGCAGCACACAGGCACAGTGTGGGCAGCCTTCAGACTTAGAGAAAACAGTACTTTACCACTCTCCTGCCTTTTCCATGGTTATTCTATTGGAAAAGAACGAGTTTTGGACAACTACCTTTCATTCTTGCCAAACTCTTTGCAGACCCCCGTGCAAGCTTTAGAACAAGATTTTGGATGTTTTCTTTCCTGGCAGAGTTTCTCCTTGCAAGATATGGTGGAAAAGCTTTTGGCTGAGTGTAGAGCGGCAAGACACGCAGAAGACGCAGATACGCAGCTCTCCGAAGCTAAGTGCCGGTCCCGGGCTTCTTTCGGCACAAACCGCTCTCAGGAGCTCCCTGCGCTCGCCACAATGCTCTGTGTGTGAAGAAGCCGCTTCTTCGCCTCCGGGAGAATCGGCGAGCGGCAGCTTCCCAAAGGCGAAGATGCAAGCTGCAGCACACAGGCACAGTGTGGGCAGCCTTCAGACTTAGAGAAAACAGTACTTTACCACTCTCCTGCCTTATCCATGGTTATTCTATTGGAAAAGAACGAGTTTTGGACAACTACCTTTCATTCTTGCCAAACTCTTTGCAGACCCCCGTGCAAGCTTTAGAACAAGATTTTGGATGTTTTCTTTCCTGGCAGAGTTTCTCCTTGCAAGATATGGTGGAAAAGCTTTTTGCTGAGTGTAGAGCGGCAAGACACGCAGAAGACGCAGATACGCAGCTCTCCGAAGCTAAGTGCCGGTCCCGGGCTTCTTTCGGCACAAACCGCTCTCAGGAGCTCCCTGCGCTCGCCACAATGCTCTGTGTGCGAAGAAGCCGCTTCTTCGCCTCCGGGAGAATCGGCGAGCGGCAGCTTCCCAAAGGCGAAGATGCAAGCTGCAGCACACAGGCACAGTGTGGGCAGCCTTCAGACTTAGAGAAAACAGTACTTTACCACTCTCCTGCCTTTTCCATGGTTATTCTATTGGAAAAGAACGAGTTTTGGACAACTACCTTTCATTCTTGCCAAACTCTTTGCAGACCCCCATGCAAGCTTTAGAACAAGATTTTGGATGTTTTCTTTCCTGGCAGAGTTTCTCCTTGCAAGATATGGTGGAAAAGCTTTTTGCTGAGTGTAGAGCGGCAAGACACGCAGAAGACGCAGATACGCAGCTCTCCGAAGCTAAGTGCCGGTCCTGGGGTTCTTTCGGCACAAACCGCTCTCAGGAGCTCCCTGCGCTCGCCACAATGCTCTGTGTGCGAAGAAGCCGCTTCTTCGCCTCCGGGAGAATCGGCGAGCGGCAGCTTCCCAAAGGCGAAGATGCAAGCTGCAGCAAACAGGCACAGTGTGGGCAGCATTCAGACTTAGAGAAAACAGTACTTTACCACTCTCCTGCCTTTTCCATGGTTATTATATTGGAAAAGAACGAGTTTTGGACAACTACCTTTCATTCTTGCCAAACTCTTTGCAGACCCCCGTGCAAGCTTTAGAACAAGATTTTGGATGTTTTCTTTCCTGGCAGAGTTTCTCCTTGCAAGATATGGTGGAAAAGCTTTTTGCTGAGTGTAGAGCGGCAAGACACGCAGAAGACGCAGATACGCAGCTCTCCGAAGCTAAGTGCCGGTCCCGGGCTTCTTTCGGCACAAACCGCTCTCAGGAGCTCCCTGCGCTCGCCACAATGCTCTGTGTGCGAAGAAGCCGCTTCTTCGCCTGCGGGAGAATCGGCGAGCGGCAGCTTGCCAAAGGCGAAGATGCAAGCTGCAGCACACAGGCACAGTGTGGGCAGCCTTCAGACTTAGAGAAAACAGTACTTTACCACTCTCCTGCCTTTTCCATGGTTATTCTATTGGAAAAGAACGAGTTTTGGACAACTACCTTTCATTCTTGCCAGAGTCTTTGCAGACCTCCGTGCAAGCTTTAGAACAAGATTTTGGATGTTTTCTTTCCTGGCAGAGTTTCTCCTTGCAAGATATGGTGGAAAAGCTTTTGGCTGAGTGTAGAGCGGCAAGACACGCAGAAGACGCAGATACGCAGCTCTCCGAAGCTAAGTGCCGGTCCCGGGCTTCTTTCGGCACAAACCGCTCTCAGGAGCTCCCTGCGCTCGCCACAATGCTCTGTGTGCGAAGAAGCCGCTTCTTCGCCTGCGGGAGAATCGGCGAGCGGCAGCTTCCCAAAGGCGAAGATGCAAGCTGCAGCACACAGGCACAGTGTGGGCAGCCTTCAGACTTAGAGAAAACAGTACTTTACCACTCTCCTGCCTTTTCCATGGTTATTCTATTGGAAAAGAACGAGTTTTGGACAACTACCTTTCATTCTTGCCAAACTCTTTGCAGACCCCCGTGCAAGCTTTAGAACAAGATTTTGGATGTTTTCTTTCCTGGCAGAGTTTCTCCTTGCAAGATATGGTGGAAAAGCTTTTTGCTGAGTGTAGAGCGGCAAGACACGCAGAAGACGCAGATACGCAGCTCTCCGAAGCTAAGTGCCGGTCCCGGGCTTCTTTCGGCACAAACCGCTCTCAGGAGCTCCCTGCGCTCGCCACAATGCTCTGTGTGCGAAGAAGCCGCTTCTTCGCCTGCGGGAGAATCGGCGAGCGGCAGCTTCCCAAAGGCGAAGATGCAAGCTGCAGCACACAGGCACAGTGTGGGCAGCCTTCAGACTTAGAGAAAACAGTACTTTACCACTCTCCTGCCTTTTCCATGGTTATTCTATTGGAAAAGAACGAGTTTTGGACAACTACCTTTCATTCTTGCCAAACTCTTTGCAGACCCCCGTGCAAGCTTTAGAACAAGATTTTGGATGTTTTCTTTCCTGGCAGAGTTTCTCCTTGCAAGATATGGTGGAAAAGCTTTTGGCTGAGTGTAGAGCGGCAAGACACGCAGAAGACGCAGATACGCAGCTCTCCGAAGCTAAGTGCCGGTCCCGGGCTTCTTTCGGCACAAACCGCTCTCAGGAGCTCCCTGCGCTCGCCACAATGCTCTGTGTGCGAAGAAGCCGCTTCTTCGCCTGCGGGAGAATCGGCGAGCGGCAGCTTCCCAAAGGCGAAGATGCAAGCTGCAGCACACAGGCAAGTGTGGGCAGCCTTCAGACTTAGAGAAAACAGTACTTTACCACTCTCCTGCCTTTTCCATGGTTATTCTATTGGAAAAGAACGAGTTTTGGACAACTACCTTTCATTCTTGCCAAACTCTTTGCAGACCCCCGTGCAAGCTTTAGAACAAGATTTTGGATGTTTTCTTTCCTGGCAGAGTTTCTCCTTGCAAGATATGGTGAAAAAGCTTTTTGCTGAGTGTAGAGCGGCAAGACACGCAGAAGACGCAGATACGCAGCTCTCCGAAGCTAAGTGCCGGTCCCGGGCTTCTTTCGGCACAAACCGCTCTCAGGAGCTCCCTGCGCTCGCCACAATGCTCTGTGTGCGAAGAAGCCGCTTCTTCGCCTCCGGGAGAATCGGCGAGCGGCAGCTTCCCAAAGGCGAAGATGCAAGCTGCAGCACACAGGCACAGTGTGGGCAGCCTTCAGACTTAGAGAAACCAGTACTTTACCACTCTCCTGCGTTTTCCATGGTTATTATATTGGAAAAGAACGAGTTTTGGACAACTACCTTTCATTCTTGCCAAACTCTTTGCAGACCTCCGTGCAAGCTTTAGAACAAGATTTTGGATGTTTTCTTTCCTGGCAGAGTTTCTCCTTGCAAGATATGGTGGAAAAGCTTTTTGCTGAGTGTAGAGCGGCAAGACACGCAGAAGACGCAGATACGCAGCTCTCCGAAGCTAAGTGCCGGTCCCGGGCTTCTTTCGGCACAAACCGCTCTCAGGAGCTCCCCGCGCTCGCCACAATGCTCTGTGTGCGAAGAAGCCGCTTCTTCGCCTGCGGGAGAATCGGCGAGCGGCAGCTTCCCAAAGGCGAAGATGCAAGCTGCAGCACACAGGCACAGTGTGGGCAGCATTCAGACTTAGAGAAAACAGTACTTTACCACTCTCCTGCCTTTTCCATGGTTATTCTATTGGAAAAGAACGAGTTTTGGACAACTACCTTTCATTCTTGCCAAACTCTTTGCAGACCCCCGTGCAAGCTTTAGAACAAGATTTTGGATGTTTTCTTTCCTGGCAGAGTTTCTCCTTGCAAGATATGGTGGAAAAGCTTTTGGCTGAGTGTAGAGCGGCAAGACACGCAGAAGACGCAGATACGCAGCTCTCCGAAGCTAAGTGCCGGTCCCGGGCTTCTTTCGGCACAAACCGCTCTCAGGAGCTCCCTGCGCTCGCCACAATGCTCTGTGTGCGAAGAAGCCGCTTCTTCGCCTGCGGGAGAATCGGCAAGCGGCAGCTTCCCAAAGGTGAAGATGCAAGCTGCAGCACACAGGCACAGTGTGGGCAGCCTTCAGACTTAGAGAAAACAGTACTTTACCACTCTCCTGCCTTTTCCATGGTTATTCTATTGGAAAAGAACGAGTTTTGGACAACTACCTTTCATTCTTGCCAAACTCTTTGCAGACCTGCGTGCAAGCTTTAGAACAAGATTTTGGATGTTTTCTTTCCTGGCAGAGTTTCTCCTTGCAAGATATGGTGGAAAAGCTTTTGGCTGAGTGTAGAGCGGCAAGACACGCAGAAGACGCAGATACGCAGCTCTCCGAAGCTAAGTGCCGGTCCCGGGCTTCTTTCGGCACAAACCGCTCTCAGGAGCTCCCTGCGCTCGCCACAATGCTCTGTGTGCGAAGAAGCCGCTTCTTCGCCTCCGGGAGAATCGGCGAGCGGCAGCTTCCCAAAGGCGAAGATGCAAGCTGCAGCACACAGGCACAGTGTGGGCAGCATTCAGACTTAGAGAAAACAGTACTTTACCACTCTCCTGCCTTTTCCATGGTTATTCTATTGGAAAAGAACGAGTTTTGGACAACTACCTTTCATTCTTGCCAAACTCTTTGCAGACCCCCGTGCAAGCTTTAGAACAAGATTTTGGATGTTTTCTTTCCTGGCAGAGTTTCTCTTTGCAAGATATGGTGGAAAAGCTTTTTGCTGAGTGTAGAGCGGCAAGACACGCAGAAGACGCAGATACGCAGCTCTCCGAAGCTAAGTGCCGGTCCCGGGCTTCTTTCGGCACAAACCGCTCTCAGGAGCTCCCTGCGCTCGCCACAATGCTCTGTGTGCGAAGAAGCCGCTTCTTCGCCTGCGGGAGAATCGGCGAGCGGCAGCTTCCCAAAGGCGAAGATGCAAGCTGCAGCACACAGGCACAGTGTGGGCAGCCTTCAGACTTAGAGAAAACAGTACTTTACCACTCTCCTGCCTTTTCCATGGTTATTCTATTGGAAAAGAACGAGTTTTGGACAACTACCTTTCATTCTTGCCAAACTCTTTGCAGACCCCCGTGCAAGCTTTAGAACAAGATTTTGGATGTTTTCTTTCCTGGCAGAGTTTCTCCTTGCAAGATATGGTGGAAAAGCTTTTGGCTGAGTGTAGAGCGGCAAGACACGCAGAAGACGCAGATACGCAGCTCTCCGAAGCTAAGTGCCGGTCCCGGGCTTCTTTCGGCACAAACCGCTCTTAGGAGCTCCCTGCGCTCGCCACAATGCTCTGTGTGCGAAGAAGCCGCTTCTTCGCCTGCGGGAGAATCGGCGAGCGGCAGCTTCCCAAAGGCGAAGATGCAAGCTGCAGCACACAGGCACAGTGTGGGCAGCCTTCAGACTTAGAGAAAACAGTACTTTACCACTCTCCTGCCTTTTCCATGGTTATTCTATTGGAAAAGAACGAGTTTTGGACAACTACCTTTCATTCTTGCCAAACTCTTTGCAGACCCCCGTGCAAGCTTTAGAACAAGATTTTGGATGTTTTCTTTCCTGGCAGAGTTTCTCCTTGCAAGATATGGTGGAAAAGCTTTTTGCTGAGTGTAGAGCGGCAAGACACGCAGAAGACGCAGATACGCAGCTCTCCGAAGCTAAGTGCCGGTCCCGGGCTTCTTTCGGCACAAACCGCTCTCAGGAGCTCCCTGCGCTCGCCACAATGCTCTGTGTGTGAAGAAGCCGCTTCTTCGCCTCCGGGAGAATCGGCGAGCGGCAGCTTCCCAAAGGCGAAGATGCAAGCTGCAGCACACAGGCACAGTGTGGGCAGCCTTCAGACTTAGAGAAACCAGTACTTTACCACTCTCCTGCCTTATCCATGGTTATTCTATTGGAAAAGAACGAGTTTTGGACAACTACCTTTCATTCTTGCCAAACTCTTTGCAGACCCCCGTGCAAGCTTTAGAACAAGATTTTGGATGTTTTCTTTCCTGGCAGAGTTTCTCCTTGCAAGATATGGTGGAAAAGCTTTTTGCTGAGTGTAGAGCGGCAAGACACGCAGAAGACGCAGATACGCAGCTCTCCGAAGCTAAGTGCCGGTCCCGGGCTTCTTTCGGCACAAACCGCTCTCAGGAGCTCCCTGCGCTCGCCACAATGCTCTGTGTGCGAAGAAGCCGCTTCTTCGCCTGCGGGAGAATCGGCGAGCGGCAGCTTCCCAAAGGCGAAGATGCAAGCTGCAGCACACAGGCACAGTGTGGGCAGCCTTCAGACTTAGAGAAAACAGTACTTTACCACTCTCCTGCCTTTTCCATGGTTATTCTATTGGAAAAGAACGAGTTTTGGACAACTACCTTTCATTCTTGCCAAACTCTTTGCAGACCCCCGTGCAAGCTTTAGAACAAGATTTTGGATGTTTTCTTTCCTGGCAGAGTTTCTCCTTGCAAGATATGGTGGAAAAGCTTTTTGCTGAGTGTAGAGCGGCAAGACACGCAGAAGACGCAGATACGCAGCTCTCCGAAGCTAAGTGCCGGTCCCGGGCTTCTTTCGGCACAAACCGCTCTCAGGAGCTCCCTGCGCTCGCCACAATGCTCTGTGTGCGAAGAAGCCGCTTCTTCGCCTGCGGGAGAATCGGCGAGCGGCAGCTTCCCAAAGGCGAAGATGCAAGCTGCAGCACACAGGCACAGTGTGGGCAGCCTTCAGACTTAGAGAAAACAGTACTTTACCACTCTCCTGCCTTTTCCATGGTTATTCTATTGGAAAAGAACGAGTTTTGGACAACTACCTTTCATTCTTGCCAAACTCTTTGCAGACCCCCGTGCAAGCTTTAGAACAAGATTTTGGATGTTTTCTTTCCTGGCAGAGTTTCTCCTTGCAAGATATGGTGGAAAAGCTTTTTGCTGAGTGTAGAGCGGCAAGACACGCAGAAGACGCAGATACGCAGCTCTCCGAAGCTAAGTGCCGGTCCCGGGCTTCTTTCGGCACAAACCGCTCTCAGGAGCTCCCTGCGCTCGCCACAATGCTCTGTGTGCGAAGAAGCCGCTTCTTCGCCTGCGGGAGAATCGGCGAGCGGCAGCTTCCCAAAGGCGAAGATGCAAGCTGCAGCACACAGGCAAGTGTGGGCAGCCTTCAGACTTAGAGAAAACAGTACTTTACCACTCTCCTGCCTTTTCCATGGTTATTCTATTGGAAAAGAACGAGTTTTGGACAACTACCTTTCATTCTTGCCAAACTCTTTGCAGACCCCCGTGCAAGCTTTAGAACAAGATTTTGGATGTTTTCTTTCCTGGCAGAGTTTCTCCTTGCAAGATATGGTGAAAAAGCTTTTTGCTGAGTGTAGAGCGGCAAGACACGCAGAAGACGCAGATACGCAGCTCTCCGAAGCTAAGTGCCGGTCCCGGGCTTCTTTCGGCACAAACCGCTCTCAGGAGCTCCCTGCGCTCGCCACAATGCTCTGTGTGCGAAGAAGCCGCTTCTTCGCCTCCGGGAGAATCGGCGAGCGGCAGCTTCCCAAAGGCGAAGATGCAAGCTGCAGCACACAGGCACAGTGTGGGCAGCCTTCAGACTTAGAGAAACCAGTACTTTACCACTCTCCTGCGTTTTCCATGGTTATTATATTGGAAAAGAACGAGTTTTGGACAACTACCTTTCATTCTTGCCAAACTCTTTGCAGACCTCCGTGCAAGCTTTAGAACAAGATTTTGGATGTTTTCTTTCCTGGCAGAGTTTCTCCTTGCAAGATATGGTGGAAAAGCTTTTTGCTGAGTGTAGAGCGGCAAGACACGCAGAAGACGCAGATACGCAGCTCTCCGAAGCTAAGTGCCGGTCCCGGGCTTCTTTCGGCACAAACCGCTCTCAGGAGCTCCCCGCGCTCGCCACAATGCTCTGTGTGCGAAGAAGCCGCTTCTTCGCCTGCGGGAGAATCGGCGAGCGGCAGCTTCCCAAAGGCGAAGATGCAAGCTGCAGCACACAGGCACAGTGTGGGCAGCATTCAGACTTAGAGAAAACAGTACTTTACCACTCTCCTGCCTTTTCCATGGTTATTCTATTGGAAAAGAACGAGTTTTGGACAACTACCTTTCATTCTTGCCAAACTCTTTGCAGACCCCCGTGCAAGCTTTAGAACAAGATTTTGGATGTTTTCTTTCCTGGCAGAGTTTCTCCTTGCAAGATATGGTGGAAAAGCTTTTGGCTGAGTGTAGAGCGGCAAGACACGCAGAAGACGCAGATACGCAGCTCTCCGAAGCTAAGTGCCGGTCCCGGGCTTCTTTCGGCACAAACCGCTCTCAGGAGCTCCCTGCGCTCGCCACAATGCTCTGTGTGCGAAGAAGCCGCTTCTTCGCCTGCGGGAGAATCGGCGAGCGGCAGCTTCCCAAAGGTGAAGATGCAAGCTGCAGCACACAGGCACAGTGTGGGCAGCCTTCAGACTTAGAGAAAACAGTACTTTACCACTCTCCTGCCTTTTCCATGGTTATTCTATTGGAAAAGAACGAGTTTTGGACAACTACCTTTCATTCTTGCCAAACTCTTTGCAGACCTGCGTGCAAGCTTTAGAACAAGATTTTGGATGTTTTCTTTCCTGGCAGAGTTTCTCCTTGCAAGATATGGTGGAAAAGCTTTTGGCTGAGTGTAGAGCGGCAAGACACGCAGAAGACGCAGATACGCAGCTCTCCGAAGCTAAGTGCCGGTCCCGGGCTTCTTTCGGCACAAACCGCTCTCAGGAGCTCCCTGCGCTCGCCACAATGCTCTGTGTGCGAAGAAGCCGCTTCTTCGCCTCCGGGAGAATCGGCGAGCGGCAGCTTCCCAAAGGCGAAGATGCAAGCTGCAGCACACAGGCACAGTGTGGGCAGCATTCAGACTTAGAGAAAACAGTACTTTACCACTCTCCTGCCTTTTCCATGGTTATTCTATTGGAAAAGAACGAGTTTTGGACAACTACCTTTCATTCTTGCCAAACTCTTTGCAGACCCCCGTGCAAGCTTTAGAACAAGATTTTGGATGTTTTCTTTCCTGGCAGAGTTTCTCTTTGCAAGATATGGTGGAAAAGCTTTTTGCTGAGTGTAGAGCGGCAAGACACGCAGAAGACGCAGATACGCAGCTCTCCGAAGCTAAGTGCCGGTCCCGGGCTTCTTTCGGCACAAACCGCTCTCAGGAGCTCCCTGCGCTCGCCACAATGCTCTGTGTGCGAAGAAGCCGCTTCTTCGCCTGCGGGAGAATCGGCGAGCGGCAGCTTCCCAAAGGCGAAGATGCAAGCTGCAGCACACAGGCACAGTGTGGGCAGCCTTCAGACTTAGAGAAAACAGTACTTTACCACTCTCCTGCCTTTTCCATGGTTATTCTATTGGAAAAGAACGAGTTTTGGACAACTACCTTTCATTCTTGCCAAACTCTTTGCAGACCCCCGTGCAAGCTTTAGAACAAGATTTTGGATGTTTTCTTTCCTGGCAGAGTTTCTCCTTGCAAGATATGGTGGAAAAGCTTTTTGCTGAGTGTAGAGCGGCAAGACACGCAGAAGACGCAGATACGCAGCTCTCCGAAGCTAAGTGCCGGTCCCGGGGTTCTTTCGGCACAAACCGCTCTCAGGAGCTCCCTGCGCTCGCCACAATGCTCTGTGTGCGAAGAAGCCGCTTCTTCGCCTGCGGGAGAATCGGCGAGCGGCAGCTTCCCAAAGGCGAAGATGCAAGCTGCAGCACACAGGCACAGTGTGGGCAGCCTTCAGACTTAGAGAAAACAGTACTTTACCACTCTCCTGCCTTTTCCATGGTTATTCTATTGGAAAAGAACGAGTTTTGGACAACTACCTTTCATTCTTGCCAAACTCTTTGCAGACCCCCGTGCAAGCTTTAGAACAAGATTTTGGATGTTTTCTTTCCTGGCAGAGTTTCTCCTTGCAAGATATGGTGGAAAAGCTTTTTGCTGAGTGTAGAGCGGCAAGACACGCAGAAGACGCAGATACGCAGCTCTCCGAAGCTAAGTGCCGGTCCCGGGCTTCTTTCGGCACAAACCGCTCTCAGGAGCTCCCTGCGCTCGCCACAATGCTCTGTGTGCGAAGAAGCCGCTTCTTCGCCTCCGGGAGAATCGGCGAGCGGCAGCTTCCCAAAGGCGAAGATGCAAGCTGCAGCACACAGGCACAGTATGGGCAGCCTTCAGACTTAGAGAAAACAGTACTTTACCACTCTCCTGCCTTTTCCATGGTTATTCTATTGGAAAAGAACGAGTTTTGGACAACTACCTTTCATTCTTGCCAAACTCTTTGCAGACCCCCGTGCAAGCTTTAGAACAAGATTTTGGATGTTTTCTTTCCTGGCAGAGTTTCTCCTTGCAAGATATGGTGGAAAAGCTTTTTGCTGAGTGTAGAGCGGCAAGACACGCAGAAGACGCAGATACGCAGCTCTCCGAAGCTAAGTGCCGGTCCCGGGCTTCTTTCGGCACAAACCGCTCTCAGGAGCTCCCTGCGCTCGCCACAATGCTCTGTGTGCGAAGAAGCCGCTTCTTCGCCTGCGGGAGAATCGGCGAGCGGCAGCTTCCCAAAGGCGAAGATGCAAGCTGCAGCACACAGGCACAGTGTGGGCAGCCTTCAGACTTAGAGAAAACAGTACTTTACCACTCTCCTGCCTTTTCCATGGTTATTCTATTGGAAAAGAACGAGTTTTGGACAACTACCTTTCATTCTTGCCAAACTCTTTGCAGACCCCCGTGCAAGCTTTAGAACAAGATTTTGGATGTTTTCTTTCCTGGCAGAGTTTCTCCTTGCAAGATATGGTGGAAAAGCTTTTGGCTGAGTGTAGAGCGGCAAGACACGCAGAAGACGCAGATACGCAGCTCTCCGAAGCTAAGTGCCGGTCCCGGGCTTCTTTCGGCACAAACCGCTCTTAGGAGCTCCCTGCGCTCGCCACAATGCTCTGTGTGCGAAGAAGCCGCTTCTTCGCCTGCGGGAGAATCGGCGAGCGGCAGCTTCCCAAAGGCGAAGATGCAAGCTGCAGCACACAGGCACAGTGTGGGCAGCCTTCAGACTTAGAGAAAACAGTACTTTACCACTCTCCTGCCTTTTCCATGGTTATTCTATTGGAAAAGAACGAGTTTTGGACAACTACCTTTCATTCTTGCCAAACTCTTTGCAGACCCCCGTGCAAGCTTTAGAACAAGATTTTGGATGTTTTCTTTCCTGGCAGAGTTTCTCCTTGCAAGATATGGTGGAAAAGCTTTTTGCTGAGTGTAGAGCGGCAAGACACGCAGAAGACGCAGATACGCAGCTCTCCGAAGCTAAGTGCCGGTCCCGGGCTTCTTTCGGCACAAACCGCTCTCAGGAGCTCCCTGCGCTCGCCACAATGCTCTGTGTGTGAAGAAGCCGCTTCTTCGCCTCCGGGAGAATCGGCGAGCGGCAGCTTCCCAAAGGCGAAGATGCAAGCTGCAGCACACAGGCACAGTGTGGGCAGCCTTCAGACTTAGAGAAACCAGTACTTTACCACTCTCCTGCCTTATCCATGGTTATTCTATTGGAAAAGAACGAGTTTTGGACAACTACCTTTCATTCTTGCCAAACTCTTTGCAGACCCCCGTGCAAGCTTTAGAACAAGATTTTGGATGTTTTCTTTCCTGGCAGAGTTTCTCCTTGCAAGATATGGTGGAAAAGCTTTTTGCTGAGTGTAGAGCGGCAAGACACGCAGAAGACGCAGATACGCAGCTCTCCGAAGCTAAGTGCCGGTCCCGGGCTTCTTTCGGCACAAACCGCTCTCAGGAGCTCCCTGCGCTCGCCACAATGCTCTGTGTGCGAAGAAGCCGCTTCTTCGCCTGCGGGAGAATCGGCGAGCGGCAGCTTCCCAAAGGCGAAGATGCAAGCTGCAGCACACAGGCACAGTGTGGGCAGCCTTCAGACTTAGAGAAAACAGTACTTTACCACTCTCCTGCCTTTTCCATGGTTATTCTATTGGAAAAGAACGAGTTTTGGACAACTACCTTTCATTCTTGCCAAACTCTTTGCAGACCCCCGTGCAAGCTTTAGAACAAGATTTTGGATGTTTTCTTTCCTGGCAGAGTTTCTCCTTGCAAGATATGGTGGAAAAGCTTTTTGCTGAGTGTAGAGCGGCAAGACACGCAGAAGACGCAGATACGCAGCTCTCCGAAGCTAAGTGCCGGTCCCGGGGTTCTTTCGGCACAAACCGCTCTCAGGAGCTCCCTGCGCTCGCCACAATGCTCTGTGTGCGAAGAAGCCGCTTCTTCGCCTGCGGGAGAATCGGCGAGCGGCAGCTTCCCAAAGGCGAAGATGCAAGCTGCAGCACACAGGCACAGTGTGGGCAGCCTTCAGACTTAGAGAAAACAGTACTTTACCACTCTCCTGCCTTTTCCATGGTTATTCTATTGGAAAAGAACGAGTTTTGGACAACTACCTTTCATTCTTGCCAAACTCTTTGCAGACCCCCGTGCAAGCTTTAGAACAAGATTTTGGATGTTTTCTTTCCTGGCAGAGTTTCTCCTTGCAAGATATGGTGGAAAAGCTTTTTGCTGAGTGTAGAGCGGCAAGACACGCAGAAGACGCAGATACGCAGCTCTCCGAAGCTAAGTGCCGGTCCCGGGCTTCTTTCGGCACAAACCGCTCTCAGGAGCTCCCTGCGCTCGCCACAATGCTCTGTGTGCGAAGAAGCCGCTTCTTCGCCTCCGGGAGAATCGGCGAGCGGCAGCTTCCCAAAGGCGAAGATGCAAGCTGCAGCACACAGGCACAGTGTGGGCAGCCTTCAGACTTAGAGAAAACAGTACTTTACCACTCTCCTGCCTTTTCCATGGTTATTCTATTGGAAAAGAACGAGTTTTGGACAACTACCTTTCATTCTTGCCAAACTCTTTGCAGACCCCCGTGCAAGCTTTAGAACAAGATTTTGGATGTTTTCTTTCCTGGCAGAGTTTCTCCTTGCAAGATATGGTGGAAAAGCTTTTTGCTGAGTGTAGAGCGGCAAGACACGCAGAAGACGCAGATACGCAGCTCTCCGAAGCTAAGTGCCGGTCCCGGGCTTCTTTCGGCACAAACCGCTCTCAGGAGCTCCCTGCGCTCGCCACAATGCTCTGTGTGCGAAGAAGCCGCTTCTTCGCCTGCGGGAGAATCGGCGAGCGGCAGCTTCCCAAAGGCGAAGATGCAAGCTGCAGCACACAGGCACAGTATGGGCAGCCTTCAGACTTAGAGAAAACAGTACTTTACCACTCTCCTGCCTTTTCCATGGTTATTCTATTGGAAAAGAACGAGTTTTGGACAACTACCTTTCATTCTTGCCAAACTCTTTGCAGACCCCCGTGCAAGCTTTAGAACAAGATTTTGGATGTTTACTTTCCTGGCAGAGTTTCTCCTTGCAAGATATGGTGGAAAAGCTTTTGGCTGAGTGTAGAGCGGCAAGACACGCAGAAGACGCAGATACGCAGCTCTCCGAAGCTAAGTGCCGGTCCCGGGCTTCTTTCGGCACAAACCGCTCTCAGGAGCTCCCTGCGCTCGCCACAATGCTCTGTGTGCGAAGAAGCCGCTTCTTCGCCTGCGGGAGAATCGGCGAGCGGCAGCTTCCCAAAGGCGAAGATGCAAGCTGCAGCACACAGGCACAGTGTGGGCAGCCTTCAGACTTAGAGAAAACAGTACTTTACCACTCTCCTGCCTTTTCCATGGTTATTCTATTGGAAAAGAACGAGTTTTGGACAACTACCTTTCATTCTTGCCAGAGTCTTTGCAGACCTGCGTGCAAGCTTTAGAACAAGATTTTGGATGTTTTCTTTCCTGGCAGAGTTTCTCCTTGCAAGATATGGTGGACAAGCTTTTGGCTGAGTGTAGAGCGGCAAGACACGCAGAAGACGCAGATACGCAGCTCTCCGAAGCTAAGTGCCGGTCCCGGGCTTCTTTCGGCACAAACCGCTCTCAGGAGCTCCCCGCGCTCGCCACAATGCTCTGTGTGCGAAGAAGCCGCTTCTTCGCCTCCGGGAGAATCGGCGAGCGGCAGCTTCCCAAAGGCGAAGATGCAAGCTGCAGCACACAGGCACAGTGTGGGCAGCCTTCAGACTTAGAGAAAACAGTACTTTACCACTCTCCTGCCTTTTCCATGGTTATTCTATTGGAAAAGAACGAGTTTTGGACAACTACCTTTCATTCTTGCCAAACTCTTTGCAGACCTGCGTGCAAGCTTTAGAACAAGATTTTGGATGTTTTCTTTCCTGGCAGAGTTTCTCCTTGCAAGATATGGTGGAAAAGCTTTTTGCTGAGTGTAGAGCGGCAAGACACGCAGAAGACGCAGATACGCAGCTCTCCGAAGCTAAGTGCCGGTCCCGGGCTTCTTTCGGCACAAACCGCTCTCAGGAGCTCCCTGCGCTCGCCACAATGCTCTGTGTGCGAAGAAGCCGCTTCTTCGCCTGCGGGAGAATCGGCGAGCGGCAGCTTCCCAAAGGCGAAGATGCAAGCTGCAGCACACAGGCACAGTGTGGGCAGCCTTCAGACTTAGAGAAAACAGTACTTTACCACTCTCCTGCCTTTTCCATGGTTATTCTATTGGAAAAGAACGAGTTTTGGACAACTACCTTTCATTCTTGCCAAACTCTTTGCAGACCCCCGTGCAAGCTTTAGAACAAGATTTTGGATGTTTTCTTTCCTGGCAGAGTTTCTCCTTGCAAGATATGGTGGAAAAGCTTTTTGCTGAGTGTAGAGCGGCAAGACACGCAGAAGACGCAGATACGCAGCTCTCCGAAGCTAAGTGCCGGTCCCGGGCTTCTTTCGGCACAAACCGCTCTCAGGAGCTCCCTGCGCTCGCCACAATGCTCTGTGTGCGAAGAAGCCGCTTCTTCGCCTGCGGGAGAATCGGCGAGCGGCAGCTTCCCAAAGGCGAAGATGCAAGCTGCAGCAAACAGGCACAGTGTGGGCAGCATTCAGACTTAGAGAAAACAGTACTTTACCACTCTCCTGCCTTTTCCATGGTTATTCTATTGGAAAAGAACGAGTTTTGGACAACTACCTTTCATTCTTGCCAAACTCTTTGCAGACCCCCGTGCAAGCTTTAGAACAAGATTTTGGATGTTTTCTTTCCTGGCAGAGTTTCTCCTTGCAAGATATGGTGGAAAAGCTTTTTGCTGAGTGTAGAGCGGCAAGACACGCAGAAGACGCAGATACGCAGCTCTCCGAAGCTAAGTGCCGGTCCCGGGCTTCTTTCGGCACAAACCGCTCTCAGGAGCTCCCTGCGCTCGCCACAATGCTCTGTGTGCGAAGAAGCCGCTTCTTCGCCTCCGGGAGAATCGGCGAGCGGCAGCTTCCCAAAGGCGAAGATGCAAGCTGCAGCACACAGGCACAGTGTGGGCAGCCTTCAGACTTAGAGAAAACAGTACTTTACCACTCTCCTGCCTTTTCCATGGTTATTCTATTGGAAAAGAACGAGTTTTGGACAACTACCTTTCATTCTTGCCAGAGTCTTTGCAGACCTGCGTGCAAGCTTTAGAACAAGATTTTGGATGTTTTCTTTCCTGGCAGAGTTTCTCCTTGCAAGATATGGTGGAAAAGCTTTTGGCTGAGTGTAGAGCGGCAAGACACGCAGAAGACGCAGATACGCAGCTCTCCGAAGCTAAGTGCCGGTCCCGGGCTTCTTTCGGCACAAACCGCTCTCAGGAGCTCCCTGCGCTCGCCACAATGCTCTGTGTGCGAAGAAGCCGCTTCTTCGCCTCCGGGAGAATCGGCGAGCGGCAGCTTCCCAAAGGCGAAGATGCAAGCTGCAGCACACAGGCACAGTGTGGGCAGCCTTCAGACTTAGAGAAAACAGTACTTTACCACTCTCCTGCCTTTTCCATGGTTATTCTATTGGAAAAGAACGAGTTTTGGACAACTACCTTTCATTCTTGCCAAACTCTTTGCAGACCCCCGTGCAAGCTTTAGAACAAGATTTTGGATGTTTTCTTTCCTGGCAGAGTTTCTCCTTGCAAGATATGGTGGAAAAGCTTTTTGCTGAGTGTAGAGCGGCAAGACACGCAGAAGACGCAGATACGCAGCTCTCCGAAGCTAAGTGCCGGTCCCGGGCTTCTTTCGGCACAAACCGCTCTCAGGAGCTCCCTGCGCTCGCCACAATGCTCTGTGTGTGAAGAAGCCGCTTCTTCGCCTCCGGGAGAATCGGCGAGCGGCAGCTTCCCAAAGGCGAAGATGCAAGCTGCAGCACACAGGCACAGTGTGGGCAGCCTTCAGACTTAGAGAAACCAGTACTTTACCACTCTCCTGCCTTATCCATGGTTATTCTATTGGAAAAGAACGAGTTTTGGACAACTACCTTTCATTCTTGCCAAACTCTTTGCAGACCCCCGTGCAAGCTTTAGAACAAGATTTTGGATGTTTTCTTTCCTGGCAGAGTTTCTCCTTGCAAGATATGGTGGAAAAGCTTTTTGCTGAGTGTAGAGCGGCAAGACACGCAGAAGACGCAGATACGCAGCTCTCCGAAGCTAAGTGCCGGTCCCGGGCTTCTTTCGGCACAAACCGCTCTCAGGAGCTCCCTGCGCTCGCCACAATGCTCTGTGTGCGAAGAAGCCGCTTCTTCGCCTGCGGGAGAATCGGCGAGCGGCAGCTTCCCAAAGGCGAAGATGCAAGCTGCAGCACACAGGCACAGTGTGGGCAGCCTTCAGACTTAGAGAAAACAGTACTTTACCACTCTCCTGCCTTTTCCATGGTTATTCTATTGGAAAAGAACGAGTTTTGGACAACTACCTTTCATTCTTGCCAAACTCTTTGCAGACCCCCGTGCAAGCTTTAGAACAAGATTTTGGATGTTTTCTTTCCTGGCAGAGTTTCTCCTTGCAAGATATGGTGGAAAAGCTTTTTGCTGAGTGTAGAGCGGCAAGACACGCAGAAGACGCAGATACGCAGCTCTCCGAAGCTAAGTGCCGGTCCCGGGGTTCTTTCGGCACAAACCGCTCTCAGGAGCTCCCTGCGCTCGCCACAATGCTCTGTGTGCGAAGAAGCCGCTTCTTCGCCTGCGGGAGAATCGGCGAGCGGCAGCTTCCCAAAGGCGAAGATGCAAGCTGCAGCACACAGGCACAGTGTGGGCAGCCTTCAGACTTAGAGAAAACAGTACTTTACCACTCTCCTGCCTTTTCCATGGTTATTCTATTGGAAAAGAACGAGTTTTGGACAACTACCTTTCATTCTTGCCAAACTCTTTGCAGACCCCCGTGCAAGCTTTAGAACAAGATTTTGGATGTTTTCTTTCCTGGCAGAGTTTCTCCTTGCAAGATATGGTGGAAAAGCTTTTTGCTGAGTGTAGAGCGGCAAGACACGCAGAAGACGCAGATACGCAGCTCTCCGAAGCTAAGTGCCGGTCCCGGGCTTCTTTCGGCACAAACCGCTCTCAGGAGCTCCCTGCGCTCGCCACAATGCTCTGTGTGCGAAGAAGCCGCTTCTTCGCCTCCGGGAGAATCGGCGAGCGGCAGCTTCCCAAAGGCGAAGATGCAAGCTGCAGCACACAGGCACAGTGTGGGCAGCCTTCAGACTTAGAGAAAACAGTACTTTACCACTCTCCTGCCTTTTCCATGGTTATTCTATTGGAAAAGAACGAGTTTTGGACAACTACCTTTCATTCTTGCCAAACTCTTTGCAGACCCCCGTGCAAGCTTTAGAACAAGATTTTGGATGTTTTCTTTCCTGGCAGAGTTTCTCCTTGCAAGATATGGTGGAAAAGCTTTTTGCTGAGTGTAGAGCGGCAAGACACGCAGAAGACGCAGATACGCAGCTCTCCGAAGCTAAGTGCCGGTCCCGGGCTTCTTTCGGCACAAACCGCTCTCAGGAGCTCCCTGCGCTCGCCACAATGCTCTGTGTGCGAAGAAGCCGCTTCTTCGCCTGCGGGAGAATCGGCGAGCGGCAGCTTCCCAAAGGCGAAGATGCAAGCTGCAGCACACAGGCACAGTATGGGCAGCCTTCAGACTTAGAGAAAACAGTACTTTACCACTCTCCTGCCTTTTCCATGGTTATTCTATTGGAAAAGAACGAGTTTTGGACAACTACCTTTCATTCTTGCCAAACTCTTTGCAGACCCCCGTGCAAGCTTTAGAACAAGATTTTGGATGTTTACTTTCCTGGCAGAGTTTCTCCTTGCAAGATATGGTGGAAAAGCTTTTGGCTGAGTGTAGAGCGGCAAGACACGCAGAAGACGCAGATACGCAGCTCTCCGAAGCTAAGTGCCGGTCCCGGGCTTCTTTCGGCACAAACCGCTCTCAGGAGCTCCCTGCGCTCGCCACAATGCTCTGTGTGCGAAGAAGCCGCTTCTTCGCCTGCGGGAGAATCGGCGAGCGGCAGCTTCCCAAAGGCGAAGATGCAAGCTGCAGCACACAGGCACAGTGTGGGCAGCCTTCAGACTTAGAGAAAACAGTACTTTACCACTCTCCTGCCTTTTCCATGGTTATTCTATTGGAAAAGAACGAGTTTTGGACAACTACCTTTCATTCTTGCCAGAGTCTTTGCAGACCTGCGTGCAAGCTTTAGAACAAGATTTTGGATGTTTTCTTTCCTGGCAGAGTTTCTCCTTGCAAGATATGGTGGACAAGCTTTTGGCTGAGTGTAGAGCGGCAAGACACGCAGAAGACGCAGATACGCAGCTCTCCGAAGCTAAGTGCCGGTCCCGGGCTTCTTTCGGCACAAACCGCTCTCAGGAGCTCCCCGCGCTCGCCACAATGCTCTGTGTGCGAAGAAGCCGCTTCTTCGCCTCCGGGAGAATCGGCGAGCGGCAGCTTCCCAAAGGCGAAGATGCAAGCTGCAGCACACAGGCACAGTGTGGGCAGCCTTCAGACTTAGAGAAAACAGTACTTTACCACTCTCCTGCCTTTTCCATGGTTATTCTATTGGAAAAGAACGAGTTTTGGACAACTACCTTTCATTCTTGCCAAACTCTTTGCAGACCTGCGTGCAAGCTTTAGAACAAGATTTTGGATGTTTTCTTTCCTGGCAGAGTTTCTCCTTGCAAGATATGGTGGAAAAGCTTTTTGCTGAGTGTAGAGCGGCAAGACACGCAGAAGACGCAGATACGCAGCTCTCCGAAGCTAAGTGCCGGTCCCGGGCTTCTTTCGGCACAAACCGCTCTCAGGAGCTCCCTGCGCTCGCCACAATGCTCTGTGTGCGAAGAAGCCGCTTCTTCGCCTGCGGGAGAATCGGCGAGCGGCAGCTTCCCAAAGGCGAAGATGCAAGCTGCAGCACACAGGCACAGTGTGGGCAGCCTTCAGACTTAGAGAAAACAGTACTTTACCACTCTCCTGCCTTTTCCATGGTTATTCTATTGGAAAAGAACGAGTTTTGGACAACTACCTTTCATTCTTGCCAAACTCTTTGCAGACCCCCGTGCAAGCTTTAGAACAAGATTTTGGATGTTTTCTTTCCTGGCAGAGTTTCTCCTTGCAAGATATGGTGGAAAAGCTTTTTGCTGAGTGTAGAGCGGCAAGACACGCAGAAGACGCAGATACGCAGCTCTCCGAAGCTAAGTGCCGGTCCCGGGCTTCTTTCGGCACAAACCGCTCTCAGGAGCTCCCTGCGCTCGCCACAATGCTCTGTGTGCGAAGAAGCCGCTTCTTCGCCTGCGGGAGAATCGGCGAGCGGCAGCTTCCCAAAGGCGAAGATGCAAGCTGCAGCAAACAGGCACAGTGTGGGCAGCATTCAGACTTAGAGAAAACAGTACTTTACCACTCTCCTGCCTTTTCCATGGTTATTCTATTGGAAAAGAACGAGTTTTGGACAACTACCTTTCATTCTTGCCAAACTCTTTGCAGACCCCCGTGCAAGCTTTAGAACAAGATTTTGGATGTTTTCTTTCCTGGCAGAGTTTCTCCTTGCAAGATATGGTGGAAAAGCTTTTTGCTGAGTGTAGAGCGGCAAGACACGCAGAAGACGCAGATACGCAGCTCTCCGAAGCTAAGTGCCGGTCCCGGGCTTCTTTCGGCACAAACCGCTCTCAGGAGCTCCCTGCGCTCGCCACAATGCTCTGTGTGCGAAGAAGCCGCTTCTTCGCCTCCGGGAGAATCGGCGAGCGGCAGCTTGCCAAAGGCGAAGATGCAAGCTGCAGCACACAGGCACAGTGTGGGCAGCCTTCAGACTTAGAGAAAACAGTACTTTACCACTCTCCTGCCTTTTCCATGGTTATTCTATTGGAAAAGAACGAGTTTTGGACAACTACCTTTCATTCTTGCCAGAGTCTTTGCAGACCTGCGTGCAAGCTTTAGAACAAGATTTTGGATGTTTTCTTTCCTGGCAGAGTTTCTCCTTGCAAGATATGGTGGAAAAGCTTTTGGCTGAGTGTAGAGCGGCAAGACACGCAGAAGACGCAGATACGCAGCTCTCCGAAGCTAAGTGCCGGTCCCGGGCTTCTTTCGGCACAAACCGCTCTCAGGAGCTCCCTGCGCTCGCCACAATGCTCTGTGTGCGAAGAAGCCGCTTCTTCGCCTCCGGGAGAATCGGCGAGCGGCAGCTTCCCAAAGGCGAAGATGCAAGCTGCAGCACACAGGCACAGTGTGGGCAGCCTTCAGACTTAGAGAAAACAGTACTTTACCACTCTCCTGCCTTTTCCATGGTTATTCTATTGGAAAAGAACGAGTTTTGGACAACTACCTTTCATTCTTGCCAAACTCTTTGCAGACCCCCGTGCAAGCTTTAGAACAAGATTTTGGATGTTTTCTTTCCTGGCAGAGTTTCTCCTTGCAAGATATGGTGGAAAAGCTTTTTGCTGAGTGTAGAGCGGCAAGACACGCAGAAGACGCAGATACGCAGCTCTCCGAAGCTAAGTGCCGGTCCCGGGCTTCTTTCGGCACAAACCGCTCTCAGGAGCTCCCTGCGCTCGCCACAATGCTCTGTGTGCGAAGAAGCCGCTTCTTCGCCTGCGGGAGAATCGGCGAGCGGCAGCTTCCCAAAGGCGAAGATGCAAGCTGCAGCACACAGGCACAGTATGGGCAGCCTTCAGACTTAGAGAAAACAGTACTTTACCACTCTCCTGCCTTTTCCATGGTTATTCTATTGGAAAAGAACGAGTTTTGGACAACTACCTTTCATTCTTGCCAAACTCTTTGCAGACCTGCGTGCAAGCTTTAGAACAAGATTTTGGATGTTTTCTTTCCTGGCAGAGTTTCTCCTTGCAAGATATGGTGGAAAAGCTTTTGGCTGAGTGTAGAGCGGCAAGACACGCAGAAGACGCAGATACGCAGCTCTCCGAAGCTAAGTGCCGGTCCCGGGCTTCTTTCGGCACAAACCGCTCTCAGGAGCTCCCTGCGCTCGCCACAATGCTCTGTGTGCGAAGAAGCCGCTTCTTCGCCTCCGGGAGAATCGGCGAGCGGCAGCTTCCCAAAGGCGAAGATGCAAGCTGCAGCACACAGGCACAGTGTGGGCAGCCTTCAGACTTAGAGAAAACAGTACTTTACCACTCTCCTGCCTTTTCCATGGTTATTCTATTGGAAAAGAACGAGTTTTGGACAACTACCTTTCATTCTTGCCAGAGTCTTTGCAGACCTGCGTGCAAGCTTTAGAACAAGATTTTGGATGTTTTCTTTCCTGGCAGAGTTTCTCCTTGCAAGATATGGTGGAAAAGCTTTTGGCTGAGTGTAGAGCGGCAAGACACGCAGAAGACGCAGATACGCAGCTCTCCGAAGCTAAGTGCCGGTCCCGGGCTTCTTTCGGCACAAACCGCTCTCAGGAGCTCCCTGCGCTCGCCACAATGCTCTGTGTGCGAAGAAGCCGCTTCTTCGCCTGTGGGAGAATCGGCGAGCGGCAGCTTCCCAAAGGCGAAGATGCAAGCTGCAGCACACAGGCACAGTGTGGGCAGCCTTCAGACTTAGAGAAAACAGTACTTTACCACTCTCCTGCCTTTTCCATGGTTATTCTATTGGAAAAGAACGAGTTTTGGACAACTACCTTTCATTCTTGCCAAACTCTTTGCAGACCCCCGTGCAAGCTTTAGAACAAGATTTTGGATGTTTTCTTTCCTGGCAGAGTTTCTCCTTGCAAGATATGGTGGAAAAGCTTTTTGCTGAGTGTAGAGCGGCAAGACACGCAGAAGACGCAGATACGCAGCTCTCCGAAGCTAAGTGCCGGTCCCGGGCTTCTTTCGGCACAAACCGCTCTCAGGAGCTCCCTGCGCTCGCCACAATGCTCTGTGTGCGAAGAAGCCGCTTCTTCGCCTCCGGGAGAATCGGCGAGCGGCAGCTTGCCAAAGGCGAAGATGCAAGCTGCAGCACACAGGCACAGTGTGGGCAGCCTTCAGACTTAGAGAAAACAGTACTTTACCACTCTCCTGCCTTTTCCATGGTTATTCTATTGGAAAAGAACGAGTTTTGGACAACTACCTTTCATTCTTGCCAAACTCTTTGCAGACCCCCGTGCAAGCTTTAGAAGAAGATTTTGGATGTTTTCTTTCCTGGCAGAGTTTCTCCTTGCAAGATATGGTGGAAAAGCTTTTGGCTGAGTGTAGAGCGGCAAGACACGCAGAAGACGCAGATACGCAGCTCTCCGAAGCTAAGTGCCGGTCCCGGGCTTCTTTCGGCACAAACCGCTCTCAGGAGCTCCCTGCGCTCGCCACAATGCTCTGTGTGCGAAGAAGCCGCTTCTTCGCCTGCGGGAGAATCGGCGAGCGGCAGCTTCCCAAAGGCGAAGATGCAAGCTGCAGCACACAGGCACAGTGTGGGCAGCCTTCAGACTTAGAGAAAACAGTACTTTACCACTCTCCTGCCTTTTCCATGGTTATTCTATTGGAAAAGAACGAGTTTTGGACAACTACCTTTCATTCTTGCCAAACTCTTTGCAGACCCCCGTGCAAGCTTTAGAACAAGATTTTGGATGTTTTCTTTCCTGGCAGAGTTTCTCCTTGCAAGATATGGTGGAAAAGCTTTTTGCTGAGTGTAGAGCGGCAAGACACGCAGAAGACGCAGATACGCAGCTCTCCGAAGCTAAGTGCCGGTCCCGGGCTTCTTTCGGCACAAACCGCTCTCAGGAGCTCCCTGCGCTCGCCACAATGCTCTGTGTGCGAAGAAGCCGCTTCTTCGCCTGCGGGAGAATCGGCGAGCGGCAGCTTCCCAAAGGCGAAGATGCAAGCTGCAGCACACAGGCACAGTGTGGGCAGCCTTCAGACTTAGAGAAAACAGTACTTTACCACTCTCCTGCCTTTTCCATGGTTATTCTATTGGAAAAGAACGAGTTTTGGACAACTACCTTTCATTCTTGCCAAACTCTTTGCAGACCTCCGTGCAAGCTTTAGAACAAGATTTTGGATGTTTTCTTTCCTGGCAGAGTTTCTCCTTGCAAGATATGGTGGAAAAGCTTTTGGCTGAGTGTAGAGCGGCAAGACACGCAGAAGACGCAGATACGCAGCTCTCCGAAGCTAAGTGCCGGTCCCGGGCTTCTTTCGGCACAAACCGCTCTCAGGAGCTCCCTGCGCTCGCCACAATGCTCTGTGTGCGAAGAAGCCGCTTCTTCGCCTCCGGGAGAATCGGCGAGCGGCAGCTTCCCAAAGGCGAAGATGCAAGCTGCAGCACACAGGCACAGTGTGGGCAGCCTTCAGACTTAGAGAAAACAGTACTTTACCACTCTCCTGCCTTATCCATGGTTATTCTATTGGAAAAGAACGAGTTTTGGACAACTACCTTTCATTCTTGCCAAACTCTTTGCAGACCCCCGTGCAAGCTTTAGAACAAGATTTTGGATGTTTTCTTTCCTGGCAGAGTTTCTCCTTGCAAGATATGGTGGAAAAGCTTTTGGCTGAGTGTAGAGCGGCAAGACACGCAGAAGACGCAGATACGCAGCTCTCCGAAGCTAAGTGCCGGTCCCGGGCTTCTTTCGGCACAAACCGCTCTCAGGAGCTCCCTGCGCTCGCCACAATGCTCTGTGTGCGAAGAAGCCGCTTCTTCGCCTGCGGGAGAATCGGCGAGCGGCAGCTTCCCAAAGGCGAAGATGCAAGCTGCAGCACACAGGCACAGTGTGGGCAGCCTTCAGACTTAGAGAAAACAGTACTTTACCACTCTCCTGCCTTTTCCATGGTTATTCTATTGGAAAAGAACGAGTTTTGGACAACTACCTTTCATTCTTGCCAAACTCTTTGCAGACCTCCGTGCAAGCTTTAGAACAAGATTTTGGATGTTTTCTTTCCTGGCAGAGTTTCTCCTTGCAAGATATGGTGGAAAAGCTTTTGGCTGAGTGTAGAGCGGCAAGACACGCAGAAGACGCAGATACGCAGCTCTCCGAAGCTAAGTGCCGGTCCCGGGCTTCTTTCGGCACAAACCGCTCTCAGGAGCTCCCTGCGCTCGCCACAATGCTCTGTGTGCGAAGAAGCCGCTTCTTCGCCTCCGGGAGAATCGGCGAGCGGCAGCTTCCCAAAGGCGAAGATGCAAGCTGCAGCACACAGGCACAGTGTGGGCAGCATTCAGACTTAGAGAAAATAGTACTTTACCACTCTCCTGCCTTTTCCATGGTTATTCTTTTGGAAAAGAACGAGTTTTGGACAACTACCTTTCATTCTTGCCAAACTCTTTGCAGACCTCCGTGCAAGCTTTAGAACAAGATTTTGGATGTTTTCTTTCCTGGCAGAGTTTCTCCTTGCAAGATATGGTGGAAAAGCTTTTTGCTGAGTGTAGAGCGGCAAGACACGCAGTAGACGCAGATACGCAGCTCTCCGAAGCTACGTGCCGGTCCCGGGCTTCTTTCGGCACAAACCGCTCTCAGGAGCTCCCTGCGCTCGCCACAATGCTCTGTGTGCGAAGAAGCCGCTTCTTCGCCTCCGGGAGAATCGGCGAGCGGCAGCTTCCCAAAGGCGAAGATGCAAGCTGCAGCACACAGGCACAATGTGGGCAGCCTTCAGACTTGGAGAAAACAGTACTTTACCACTCTCCTGCCTTATCCATGGTTATTCTATTGGAAAAGAACGAGTTTTGGACAACTACCTTTCATTCTTGCCAAACTCTTTGCAGACCCCCGTGCAAGCTTTAGAACAAGATTTTGGATGTTTTCTTTCCTGGCAGAGTTTCTTCTTGCAAGATATGGTGGAAAACCTTTTTGCTGAGTGTAGAGCGGCAAGACACGCAGAAGACGCAGATACGCAGCTCTCCGAAGCTAAGTGCCGGTCCCGGGCTTCTTTCGGCACAAACCGCTCTCAGGAGCTCCCCGCGCTCGCCACAATGCTCTGTGTGCGAAGAAGCCGCTTCTTCGCCTGCGGGAGAATCGGCGAGCGGCAGCTTCCCAAAGGCGAAGATGCAAGCTGCAGCACACAGGCACAGTGTGGGCAGCCTTCAGACTTAGAGAAAACAGTACTTTACCACTCTCCTGCCTTATCCATGTTTATTCTATTGGAAAAGAACGAGTTTTGGACAACTACCTTTCATTCTTGCCAAACTCTTTGCAGACCCCCGTGCAAGCTTTAGAACAAGATTTTGGATGTTTTCTTTCCTGGCAGAGTTTCTCCTTGCAAGATATGGTGGAAAAGCTTTTGGCTGAGTGTAGAGCGGCAAGACACGCAGAAGACGCAGATACGCAGCTCTCCGAAGCTAAGTGCCGGTCCCGGGCTTCTTTCGGCACAAACCGCTCTCAGGAGCTCCCTGCGCTCGCCACAATGCTCTGTGTGCGAAGAAGCCGCTTCTTCGCCTCCGGGAGAATCGGCGAGCGGCAGCTTCCCAAAGGCGAAGATGCAAGCTGCAGCACACAGGCACAGTGTGGGCAGCCTTCAGACTTAGAGAAAACAGTACTTTACCACTCTCCTGCCTTTTCCATGGTTATTCTATTGGAAAAGAACGAGTTTTGGACAACTACCTTTCATTCTTGCCAAACTCTTTGCAGACCTCCGTGCAAGCTTTAGAACAAGATTTTGGATGTTTTCTTTCCTGGCAGAGTTTCGCCTTGCAAGATATGGTGGAAAAGCTTTTGGCTGAGTGTAGAGCGGCAAGACACGCAGAAGACGCAGATACGCAGCTCTCCGAAGCTAAGTGCCGGTCCCGGGCTTCTTTCGGCACAAACCGCTCTCAGGAGCTCCCTGCGCTCGCCACAATGCTCTGTGTGCGAAGAAGCCGCTTCTTCGCCTGCGGGAGAATCGGCGAGCGGCAGCTTCCCAAAGGCGAAGATGCAAGCTGCAGCACACAGGCACAGTGTGGGCAGCCTTCAGACTTAGAGAAAACAGTACTTTACCACTCTCCTGCCTTTTCCATGGTTATTCTATTGGAAAAGAACGAGTTTTGGACAACTACCTTTCATTCTTGCCAAACTCTTTGCAGACCTCCGTGCAAGCTTTAGAACAAGATTTTGGATGTTTTCTTTCCTGGCAGAGTTTCTCCTTGCAAGATATGGTGGAAAAGCTTTTTGCTGAGTGTAGAGCGGCAAGACACGCAGAAGACGCAGATACGCAGCTCTCCGAAGCTAAGTGCCGGTCCCGGGCTTCTTTCGGCACAAACCGCTCTCAGGAGCTCCCTGCGCTCGCCACAATGCTCTGTGTGCGAAGAAGCCGCTTCTTCGCCTCCGGGAGAATCGGCGAGCGGCAGCTTCCCAAAGGCGAAGATGCAAGCTGCAGCACACAGGCACAGTGTGGGCAGCATTCAGACTTAGAGAAAATAGTACTTTACCACTCTCCTGCCTTTTCCATGGTTATTCTTTTGGAAAAGAACGAGTTTTGGACAACTACCTTTCATTCTTGCCAAACTCTTTGCAGACCTCCGTGCAAGCTTTAGAACAAGATTTTGGATGTTTTCTTTCCTGGCAGAGTTTCTCCTTGCAAGATATGGTGGAAAAGCTTTTGGCTGAGTGTAGAGCGGCAAGACACGCAGTAGACGCAGATACGCAGCTCTCCGAAGCTAAGTGCCGGTCCCGGGCTTCTTTCGGCACAAACCGCTCTCAGGAGCTCCCTGCGCTCGCCACAATGCTCTGTGTGCGAAGAAGCCGCTTCTTCGCCTGCGGGAGAATCGGCGAGCGGCAGCTTCCCAAAGGCGAAGATGCAAGCTGCAGCACACAGGCACAGTGTGGGCAGCCTTCAGACTTAGAGAAAACAGTACTTTACCACTCTCCTGCCTTTTCCATGGTTATTCTATTGGAAAAGAACGAGTTTTGGACAACTACCTTTCATTCTTGCCAAACTCTTTGCAGACCCCCGTGCAAGCTTTAGAACAAGATTTTGGATGTTTTCTTTCCTGGCAGAGTTTCTCCTTGCAAGATATGGTGGAAAAGCTTTTGGCTGAGTGTAGAGCGGCAAGACACGCAGAAGACGCAGATACGCAGCTCTCCGAAGCTAAGTGCCGGTCCCGGGCTTCTTTCGGCACAAACCGCTCTCAGGAGCTCCCTGCGCTCGCCACAATGCTCTGTGTGCGAAGAAGCCGCTTCTTCGCCTGCGGGAGAATCGGCGAGCGGCAGCTTCCCAAAGGCGAAGATGCAAGCTGCAGCACACAGGCACAATGTGGGCAGCCTTCAGATTTAGAGAAAACAGTACTTTACCACTCTCCTGCCTTATCCATGGTTATTATATTGGAAAAGAACGAGTTTTGGACAACTACCTTTCATTCTTGCCAAACTCTTTGCAGACCTGCGTGCAAGCTTTAGAACAAGATTTTGGATGTTTTCTTCCCTGGCAGAGTTTCTCCTTGCAAGATATGGTGAAAAAGCTTTTGGCTGAGTGTTGAGCGGCAAGACACGCAGAAGACGCAGATACGCAGCTCTCCGAAGCTAAGTGCCGGTCCCGGGCTTCTTTCGGCACAAACCGCTCTCAGGAGCTCCCTGCGCTCGCCACAATGCTCTGTGTGTGAAGAAGCCGCTTCTTCGCCTCCGGGAGAATCGGCGAGCGGCAGCTTCCCAAAGGCGAAGATGCAAGCTGCAGCACACAGGCACAGTGTGGGCAGCCTTCAGACTTAGAGAAAACAGTACTTTACCACTCTCCTGCCTTATCCATGGTTATTCTATTGGAAAAGAACGAGTTTTGGACAACTACCTTTCATTCTTGCCAAACTCTTTGCAGACCTGCGTGCAAGCTTTAGAACAAGATTTTGGATGTTTTCTTTCCTGGCAGAGTTTCTTCTTCCAAGATATGGTGGAAAACCTTTTTGCTGAGTGTAGAGCGGCAAGACACGCAGAAGACGCAGATACGCAGCTCTCCGAAGCTAAGTGCCGGTCCCGGGCTTCTTTCGGCACAAACCGCTCTCAGGAGCTCCCCGCGCTCGCCACAATGCTCTGTGTGCGAAGAAGCCGCTTCTTCGCCTGCGGGAGAATCGGCGAGCGGCAGCTTCCCAAAGGCGAAGATGCAAGCTGCAGCACACAGGCACAGTGTGGGCAGCCTTCAGACTTAGAGAAAACAGTACTTTACCACTCTCCTGCCTTTTCCATGGTTATTCTATTGGAAAAGAACGAGTTTTGGACAACTACCTTTCATTCTTGCCAAACTCTTTGCAGACCCCCGTGCAAGCTTTAGAACAAGATTTTGGATGTTTTCTTTCCTGGCAGAGTTTCTCCTTGCAAGATATGGTGGAAAAGCTTTTGGCTGAGTGTAGAGCGGCAAGACACGCAGAAGACGCAGATACGCAGCTCTCCGAAGCTAAGTGCCGGTCCCGGGCTTCTTTCGGCACAAACCGCTCTCAGGAGCTCCCTGCGCTCGCCACAATGCTCTGTGTGTCAAGAAGCCGCTTCTTCGCCTGCGGGAGAATCGGCGAGCGGCAGCTTCCCAAAGGCGAAGATGCAAGCTGCAGCACACAGGCACAGTGTGGGCAGCCTTCAGACTTAGAGAAAACAGTACTTTACCACTCTCCTGCCTTTTCCATGGTTATTCTATTGGAAAAGAACGAGTTTTGGACAACTACCTTTCATTCTTGCCAAACTCTTTGCAGACCCCCGTGCAAGCTTTAGAACAAGATTTTGGATGTTTTCTTTCCTGGCAGAGTTTCTCCTTGCAAGATATGGTGGAAAAGCTTTTGGCTGAGTGTAGAGCGGCAAGACACGCAGAAGACGCAGATACGCAGCTCTCCGAAGCTAAGTGCCGGTCCCGGGCTTCTTTCGGCACAAACCGCTCTCAGGAGCTCCCTGCGCTCGCCACAATGCTCTGTGTGTGAAGAAGCCGCTTATTCGCCTCCGGGAGAATCGGCGAGCGGCAGCTTCCCAAAGGCGAAGATGCAAGCTGCAGCACACAGGCACAGTGTGGGCAGCCTTCAGACTTAGAGAAAACAGTACTTTACCACTCTCCTGCCTTATCCATGTTTATTCTATTGGAAAAGAACGAGTTTTGGACAACTACCTTTCATTCTTGCCAAACTCTTTGCAGACCCCCGTGCAAGCTTTAGAACAAGATTTTGGATGTTTTCTTTCCTGGCAGAGTTTCTTCTTGCAAGATATGGTGGAAAACCTTTTTGCTGAGTGTAGAGCGGCAAGACACGCAGAAGACGCAGATACGCAGCTCTCCGAAGCTAAGTGCCGGTCCCGGGCTTCTTTCGGCACAAACCGCTCTCAGGAGCTCCCCGCGCTCGCCACAATGCTCTGTGTGCGAAGAAGCCGCTTCTTCGCCTCCGGGAGAATCGGCGAGCGGCAGCTTCCCAAAGGCGAAGATGCAAGCTGCAGCACACAGGCACAGTGTGGGCAGCCTTCAGACTTAGAGAAAACAGTACTTTACCACTCTCCTGCCTTTTCCATGGTTATTCTATTGGAAAAGAACGAGTTTTGGACAACTACCTTTCATTCTTGCCAAACTCTTTGCAGACCTCCGTGCAAGCTTTAGAACAAGATTTTGGATGTTTTCTTTCCTGGCAGAGTTTCTCCTTGCAAGATATGGTGGAAAAGCTTTTTGCTGAGTGTAGAGCGGCAAGACACGCAGAAGACGCAGATACGCAGCTCTCCGAAGCTAAGTGCCGGTCCCGGGCTTCTTTCGGCACAAACCGCTCTCAGGAGCTCCCTGCGCTGGCCACAATGCTCTGTGTGCGAAGAAGCCGCTTCTTCGCCTCCGGGAGAATCGGCGTGCGGCAGCTTCCCAAAGGCGAAGATGCAAGCTGCAGCACACAGGCACAATGTGGGCAGCCTTCAGACTTAGAGAAAACAGTACTTTACCACTCTCCTGCCTTTTCCATGGTTATTCTATTGGAAAAGAACGAGTTTTGGACAACTACCTTTCATTCTTGCCAAACTCTTTGCAGACCTGCGTGCAAGCTTTAGAACAAGATTTTGGATGTTTTCTTCCCTGGCAGAGTTTCTCCTTGCAAGATATGGTGAAAAAGCTTTTGGCTGAGTGTTGAGCGGCAAGACACGCAGAAGACACAGATACGCAGCTCTCCGAAGCTAAGTGCCGGTCCTGGGCTTCTTTCGGCACAAACCGCTCTCAGGAGCTCCCTGCGCTCGCCACAATGCTCTGTGTGTGAAGAAGCCGCTTCTTCGCCTCCGGGAGAATCGGCGAGCGGCAGCTTCCCAAAGGCAAAGATGCAAGCTGCAGCACACAGGCACAGTGTGGGCAGCCTTCAGACTTAGAGAAAACAGTACTTTACCACTCTCCTGCCTTTTCCATGGTTATTCTATTGGAAAAGAACGAGTTTTGGACAACTACCTTTCATTCTTGCCAAACTCTTTGCAGACCCCCGTGCAAGCTTTAGAACAAGATTTTGGATGTTTTCTTTCCTGGCAGAGTTTCTCCTTGCAAGATATGGTGGAAAAGCTTTTGGCTGAGTGTAGAGCGGCAAGACACGCAGAAGACGCAGATACGCAGCTCTCCGAAGCTAAGTGCCGGTCCCGGGCTTCTTTCGGCACAAACCGCTCTCAGGAGCTCCCTGCGCTCGCCACAATGCTCTGTGTGCGAAGAAGCCGCTTCTTCGCCTGCGGGAGAATCGGCGAGCGGCAGCTTCCCAAAGGCGAAGATGCAAGCTGCAGCACACAGGCACAATGTGGGCAGCCTTCAGACTTAGAGAAAACAGTACTTTACCACTCTCCTGCCTTATCCATGGTTATTATATTGGAAAAGAACGAGTTTTGGACAACTACCTTTCATTCTTGCCAAACTCTTTGCAGACCTGCGTGCAAGCTTTAGAACAAGATTTTGGATGTTTTCTTTCCTGGCAGAGTTTCTACTTGCAAGATATGGTGAAAAAGCTTTTGGCTGAGTGTTGAGCGGCAAGACACGCAGAAGACGCAGATACGCAGCTCTCCGAAGCTAAGTGCCGGTCCCGGGCTTCTTTCGGCACAAACCGCTCTCAGGAGCTCCCTGCGCTCGCCACAATGCTCTGTGTGTGAAGAAGCCGCTTCTTCGCCTCCGGGAGAATCGGCGAGCGGCAGCTTCCCAAAGGCGAAGATGCAAGCTGCAGCACACAGGCACAGTGTGGGCAGCCTTCAGACTTAGAGAAAACAGTACTTTACCACTCTCCTGCCTTATCCATGGTTATTCTATTGGAAAAGAACGAGTTTTGGACAACTACCTTTCATTCTTGCCAAACTCTTTGCAGACGCCCGTGCAAGCTTTAGAACAAGATTTTGGATGTTTTCTTTCCTGGCAGAGTTTCTTCTTGCAAGATATGGTGGAAAACCTTTTTGCTGAGTGTAGAGCGGCAAGACACGCAGAAGACGCAGATACGCAGCTCTCCGAAGCTAAGTGCCGGTCCCGGGCTTCTTTCGGCACAAACCGCTCTCAGGAGCTCCCCGCGCTCGCCACAATGCTCTGTGTGCGAAGAAGCCGCTTCTTCGCCTGCGGGAGAATCGGCGAGCGGCAGCTTCCCAAAGGCGAAGATGCAAGCTGCAGCACACAGGCACAGTGTGGGCAGCATTCAGACTTAGAGAAAACAGTACTTTACCACTCTCCTGCCTTTTCCATGGTTATTCTATTGGAAAAGAACGAGTTTTGGACAACTACCTTTCATTCTTGCCAAACTCTTTGCAGACCCCCGTGCAAGCTTTAGAACAAGATTTTGGATGTTTTCTTTCCTGGCAGAGTTTCTCCTTGCAAGATTTGGTGGAAAAGCTTTTGGCTGAGTGTAGAGCGGCAAGACACGCAGAAGACGCAGATACGCAGCTCTCCGAAGCTAAGTGCCGGTCCCGGGCTTCTTTCGGCACAAACCGCTCTCAGGAGCTCCCTGCGCTCGCCACAATGCTCTGTGTGCGAAGAAGCCGCTTCTTCGCCTGCGGGAGAATCGGCGAGCGGCAGCTTCCCAAAGGCGAAGATGCAAGCTGCAGCACACAGGCACAGTGTGGGCAGCCTTCAGACTTAGAGAAAACAGTACTTTACCACTCTCCTGCCTTTTCCATGGTTATTCTATTGGAAAAGAACGAGTTTTGGACAACTACCTTTCATTCTTGCCAAACTCTTTGCAGACCCCCGTGCAAGCTTTAGAACAAGATTTTGGATGTTTTCTTTCCTGGCAGAGTTTCTCCTTGCAAGATATGGTGGAAAAGCTTTTGGCTGAGTGTAGAGCGGCAAGACACGCAGAAGACGCAGATACGCAGCTCTCCGAAGCTAAGTGCCGGTCCCGGGCTTCTTTCGGCACAAACCGCTCTCAGGAGCTCCCTGCGCTCGCCACAATGCTCTGTGTGCGAAGAAGCCGCTTCTTCGCCTCCGGGAGAATCGGCGTGCGGCAGCTTCCCAAAGGCGAAGATGCAAGCTGCAGCACACAGGCACAATGTGGGCAGCCTTCAGACTTAGAGAAAACAGTACTTTACCACTCTCCTGCCTTTTCCATGGTTATTCTATTGGAAAAGAACGAGTTTTGGACAACTACCTTTCATTCTTGCCAAACTCTTTGCAGACCTGCGTGCAAGCTTTAGAACAAGATTTTGGATGTTTTCTTCCCTGGCAGAGTTTCTCCTTGCAAGATATGGTGAAAAAGCTTTTGGCTGAGTGTAGAGCGGCAAGACACGCAGAAGACGCAGATACGCAGCTCTCCGAAGCTAAGTGCCGGTCCCGGGCTTCTTTCGGCACAAACCGCTCTCAGGAGCTCCCTGCGCTCGCCACAATGCTCTGTGTGCGAAGAAGCCGCTTCTTCGCCTCCGGGAGAATCGGCGAGCGGCAGCTTCCCAAAGGCGAAGATGCAAGCTGCAGCACACAGGCACAGTGTGGGCAGCATTCAGACTTAGAGAAAATAGTACTTTACCACTCTCCTGCCTTTTCCATGGTTATTCTTTTGGAAAAGAACGAGTTTTGGACAACTACCTTTCATTCTTGCCAAACTCTTTGCAGACCTCCGTGCAAGCTTTAGAACAAGATTTTGGATGTTTTCTTTCCTGGCAGAGTTTCTCCTTGCAAGATATGGTGGAAAAGCTTTTTGCTGAGTGTAGAGCGGCAAGACACGCAGTAGACGCAGATACGCAGCTCTCCGAAGCTACGTGCCGGTCCCGGGCTTCTTTCGGCACAAACCGCTCTCAGGAGCTCCCTGCGCTCGCCACAATGCTCTGTGTGCGAAGAAGCCGCTTCTTCGCCTCCGGGAGAATCGGCGAGCGGCAGCTTCCCAAAGGCGAAGATGCAAGCTGCAGCACACAGGCACAATGTGGGCAGCCTTCAGACTTGGAGAAAACAGTACTTTACCACTCTCCTGCCTTATCCATGGTTATTCTATTGGAAAAGAACGAGTTTTGGACAACTACCTTTCATTCTTGCCAAACTCTTTGCAGACCCCCGTGCAAGCTTTAGAACAAGATTTTGGATGTTTTCTTTCCTGGCAGAGTTTCTTCTTGCAAGATATGGTGGAAAACCTTTTTGCTGAGTGTAGAGCGGCAAGACACGCAGAAGACGCAGATACGCAGCTCTCCGAAGCTAAGTGCCGGTCCCGGGCTTCTTTCGGCACAAACCGCTCTCAGGAGCTCCCCGCGCTCGCCACAATGCTCTGTGTGCGAAGAAGCCGCTTCTTCGCCTGCGGGAGAATCGGCGAGCGGCAGCTTCCCAAAGGCGAAGATGCAAGCTGCAGCACACAGGCACAGTGTGGGCAGCCTTCAGACTTAGAGAAAACAGTACTTTACCACTCTCCTGCCTTATCCATGTTTATTCTATTGGAAAAGAACGAGTTTTGGACAACTACCTTTCATTCTTGCCAAACTCTTTGCAGACCCCCGTGCAAGCTTTAGAACAAGATTTTGGATGTTTTCTTTCCTGGCAGAGTTTCTCCTTGCAAGATATGGTGGAAAAGCTTTTGGCTGAGTGTAGAGCGGCAAGACACGCAGAAGACGCAGATACGCAGCTCTCCGAAGCTAAGTGCCGGTCCCGGGCTTCTTTCGGCACAAACCGCTCTCAGGAGCTCCCTGCGCTCGCCACAATGCTCTGTGTGCGAAGAAGCCGCTTCTTCGCCTCCGGGAGAATCGGCGAGCGGCAGCTTCCCAAAGGCGAAGATGCAAGCTGCAGCACACAGGCACAGTGTGGGCAGCCTTCAGACTTAGAGAAAACAGTACTTTACCACTCTCCTGCCTTTTCCATGGTTATTCTATTGGAAAAGAACGAGTTTTGGACAACTACCTTTCATTCTTGCCAAACTCTTTGCAGACCTCCGTGCAAGCTTTAGAACAAGATTTTGGATGTTTTCTTTCCTGGCAGAGTTTCGCCTTGCAAGATATGGTGGAAAAGCTTTTGGCTGAGTGTAGAGCGGCAAGACACGCAGAAGACGCAGATACGCAGCTCTCCGAAGCTAAGTGCCGGTCCCGGGCTTCTTTCGGCACAAACCGCTCTCAGGAGCTCCCTGCGCTCGCCACAATGCTCTGTGTGCGAAGAAGCCGCTTCTTCGCCTGCGGGAGAATCGGCGAGCGGCAGCTTCCCAAAGGCGAAGATGCAAGCTGCAGCACACAGGCACAGTGTGGGCAGCCTTCAGACTTAGAGAAAACAGTACTTTACCACTCTCCTGCCTTTTCCATGGTTATTCTATTGGAAAAGAACGAGTTTTGGACAACTACCTTTCATTCTTGCCAAACTCTTTGCAGACCTCCGTGCAAGCTTTAGAACAAGATTTTGGATGTTTTCTTTCCTGGCAGAGTTTCTCCTTGCAAGATATGGTGGAAAAGCTTTTTGCTGAGTGTAGAGCGGCAAGACACGCAGAAGACGCAGATACGCAGCTCTCCGAAGCTAAGTGCCGGTCCCGGGCTTCTTTCGGCACAAACCGCTCTCAGGAGCTCCCTGCGCTCGCCACAATGCTCTGTGTGCGAAGAAGCCGCTTCTTCGCCTCCGGGAGAATCGGCGAGCGGCAGCTTCCCAAAGGCGAAGATGCAAGCTGCAGCACACAGGCACAGTGTGGGCAGCATTCAGACTTAGAGAAAATAGTACTTTACCACTCTCCTGCCTTTTCCATGGTTATTCTTTTGGAAAAGAACGAGTTTTGGACAACTACCTTTCATTCTTGCCAAACTCTTTGCAGACCTCCGTGCAAGCTTTAGAACAAGATTTTGGATGTTTTCTTTCCTGGCAGAGTTTCTCCTTGCAAGATATGGTGGAAAAGCTTTTGGCTGAGTGTAGAGCGGCAAGACACGCAGTAGACGCAGATACGCAGCTCTCCGAAGCTAAGTGCCGGTCCCGGGCTTCTTTCGGCACAAACCGCTCTCAGGAGCTCCCTGCGCTCGCCACAATGCTCTGTGTGCGAAGAAGCCGCTTCTTCGCCTCCGGGAGAATCGGCGAGCGGCAGCTTCCCAAAGGCGAAGATGCAAGCTGCAGCACACAGGCACAGTGTGGGCAGCCTTCAGACTTAGAGAAAACAGTACTTTACCACTCTCCTGCCTTTTCCATGGTTATTCTATTGGAAAAGAACGAGTTTTGGACAACTACCTTTCATTCTTGCCAAACTCTTTGCAGACCCCCGTGCAAGCTTTAGAACAAGATTTTGGATGTTTTCTTTCCTGGCAGAGTTTCTCCTTGCAAGATATGGTGGAAAAGCTTTTGGCTGAGTGTAGAGCGGCAAGACACGCAGAAGACGCAGATACGCAGCTCTCCGAAGCTAAGTGCCGGTCCCGGGCTTCTTTCGGCACAAACCGCTCTCAGGAGCTCCCTGCGCTCGCCACAATGCTCTGTGTGCGAAGAAGCCGCTTCTTCGCCTGCGGGAGAATCGGCGAGCGGCAGCTTCCCAAAGGCGAAGATGCAAGCTGCAGCACACAGGCACAATGTGGGCAGCCTTCAGATTTAGAGAAAACAGTACTTTACCACTCTCCTGCCTTATCCATGGTTATTATATTGGAAAAGAACGAGTTTTGGACAACTACCTTTCATTCTTGCCAAACTCTTTGCAGACCTGCGTGCAAGCTTTAGAACAAGATTTTGGATGTTTTCTTCCCTGGCAGAGTTTCTCCTTGCAAGATATGGTGAAAAAGCTTTTGGCTGAGTGTTGAGCGGCAAGACACGCAGAAGACGCAGATACGCAGCTCTCCGAAGCTAAGTGCCGGTCCCGGGCTTCTTTCGGCACAAACCGCTCTCAGGAGCTCCCTGCGCTCGCCACAATGCTCTGTGTGTGAAGAAGCCGCTTCTTCGCCTCCGGGAGAATCGGCGAGCGGCAGCTTCCCAAAGGCGAAGATGCAAGCTGCAGCACACAGGCACAGTGTGGGCAGCCTTCAGACTTAGAGAAAACAGTACTTTACCACTCTCCTGCCTTATCCATGGTTATTCTATTGGAAAAGAACGAGTTTTGGACAACTACCTTTCATTCTTGCCAAACTCTTTGCAGACCTGCGTGCAAGCTTTAGAACAAGATTTTGGATGTTTTCTTTCCTGGCAGAGTTTCTTCTTCCAAGATATGGTGGAAAACCTTTTTGCTGAGTGTAGAGCGGCAAGACACGCAGAAGACGCAGATACGCAGCTCTCCGAAGCTAAGTGCCGGTCCCGGGCTTCTTTCGGCACAAACCGCTCTCAGGAGCTCCCCGCGCTCGCCACAATGCTCTGTGTGCGAAGAAGCCGCTTCTTCGCCTGCGGGAGAATCGGCGAGCGGCAGCTTCCCAAAGGCGAAGATGCAAGCTGCAGCACACAGGCACAGTGTGGGCAGCCTTCAGACTTAGAGAAAACAGTACTTTACCACTCTCCTGCCTTTTCCATGGTTATTCTATTGGAAAAGAACGAGTTTTGGACAACTACCTTTCATTCTTGCCAAACTCTTTGCAGACCCCCGTGCAAGCTTTAGAACAAGATTTTGGATGTTTTCTTTCCTGGCAGAGTTTCTCCTTGCAAGATATGGTGGAAAAGCTTTTGGCTGAGTGTAGAGCGGCAAGACACGCAGAAGACGCAGATACGCAGCTCTCCGAAGCTAAGTGCCGGTCCCGGGCTTCTTTCGGCACAAACCGCTCTCAGGAGCTCCCTGCGCTCGCCACAATGCTCTGTGTGTCAAGAAGCCGCTTCTTCGCCTGCGGGAGAATCGGCGAGCGGCAGCTTCCCAAAGGCGAAGATGCAAGCTGCAGCACACAGGCACAGTGTGGGCAGCCTTCAGACTTAGAGAAAACAGTACTTTACCACTCTCCTGCCTTTTCCATGGTTATTCTATTGGAAAAGAACGAGTTTTGGACAACTACCTTTCATTCTTGCCAAACTCTTTGCAGACCCCCGTGCAAGCTTTAGAACAAGATTTTGGATGTTTTCTTTCCTGGCAGAGTTTCTCCTTGCAAGATATGGTGGAAAAGCTTTTGGCTGAGTGTAGAGCGGCAAGACACGCAGAAGACGCAGATACGCAGCTCTCCGAAGCTAAGTGCCGGTCCCGGGCTTCTTTCGGCACAAACCGCTCTCAGGAGCTCCCTGCGCTCGCCACAATGCTCTGTGTGTGAAGAAGCCGCTTATTCGCCTCCGGGAGAATCGGCGAGCGGCAGCTTCCCAAAGGCGAAGATGCAAGCTGCAGCACACAGGCACAGTGTGGGCAGCCTTCAGACTTAGAGAAAACAGTACTTTACCACTCTCCTGCCTTATCCATGTTTATTCTATTGGAAAAGAACGAGTTTTGGACAACTACCTTTCATTCTTGCCAAACTCTTTGCAGACCCCCGTGCAAGCTTTAGAACAAGATTTTGGATGTTTTCTTTCCTGGCAGAGTTTCTTCTTGCAAGATATGGTGGAAAACCTTTTTGCTGAGTGTAGAGCGGCAAGACACGCAGAAGACGCAGATACGCAGCTCTCCGAAGCTAAGTGCCGGTCCCGGGCTTCTTTCGGCACAAACCGCTCTCAGGAGCTCCCCGCGCTCGCCACAATGCTCTGTGTGCGAAGAAGCCGCTTCTTCGCCTCCGGGAGAATCGGCGAGCGGCAGCTTCCCAAAGGCGAAGATGCAAGCTGCAGCACACAGGCACAGTGTGGGCAGCCTTCAGACTTAGAGAAAACAGTACTTTACCACTCTCCTGCCTTTTCCATGGTTATTCTATTGGAAAAGAACGAGTTTTGGACAACTACCTTTCATTCTTGCCAAACTCTTTGCAGACCTCCGTGCAAGCTTTAGAACAAGATTTTGGATGTTTTCTTTCCTGGCAGAGTTTCTCCTTGCAAGATATGGTGGAAAAGCTTTTTGCTGAGTGTAGAGCGGCAAGACACGCAGAAGACGCAGATACGCAGCTCTCCGAAGCTAAGTGCCGGTCCCGGGCTTCTTTCGGCACAAACCGCTCTCAGGAGCTCCCTGCGCTCGCCACAATGCTCTGTGTGCGAAGAAGCCGCTTCTTCGCCTCCGGGAGAATCGGCGTGCGGCAGCTTCCCAAAGGCGAAGATGCAAGCTGCAGCACACAGGCACAATGTGGGCAGCCTTCAGACTTAGAGAAAACAGTACTTTACCACTCTCCTGCCTTTTCCATGGTTATTCTATTGGAAAAGAACGAGTTTTGGACAACTACCTTTCATTCTTGCCAAACTCTTTGCAGACCTGCGTGCAAGCTTTAGAACAAGATTTTGGATGTTTTCTTCCCTGGCAGAGTTTCTCCTTGCAAGATATGGTGAAAAAGCTTTTGGCTGAGTGTTGAGCGGCAAGACACGCAGAAGACACAGATACGCAGCTCTCCGAAGCTAAGTGCCGGTCCTGGGCTTCTTTCGGCACAAACCGCTCTCAGGAGCTCCCTGCGCTCGCCACAATGCTCTGTGTGTGAAGAAGCCGCTTCTTCGCCTCCGGGAGAATCGGCGAGCGGCAGCTTCCCAAAGGCAAAGATGCAAGCTGCAGCACACAGGCACAGTGTGGGCAGCCTTCAGACTTAGAGAAAACAGTACTTTACCACTCTCCTGCCTTTTCCATGGTTATTCTATTGGAAAAGAACGAGTTTTGGACAACTACCTTTCATTCTTGCCAAACTCTTTGCAGACCCCCGTGCAAGCTTTAGAACAAGATTTTGGATGTTTTCTTTCCTGGCAGAGTTTCTCCTTGCAAGATATGGTGGAAAAGCTTTTGGCTGAGTGTAGAGCGGCAAGACACGCAGAAGACGCAGATACGCAGCTCTCCGAAGCTAAGTGCCGGTCCCGGGCTTCTTTCGGCACAAACCGCTCTCAGGAGCTCCCTGCGCTCGCCACAATGCTCTGTGTGCGAAGAAGCCGCTTCTTCGCCTCCGGGAGAATCGGCGAGCGGCAGCTTCCCAAAGGCGAAGATGCAAGCTGCAGCACACAGGCACAGTGTGGGCAGCATTCAGACTTAGAGAAAACAGTACTTTACCACTCTCCTGCCTTTTCCATGGTTATTCTATTGGAAAAGAACGAGTTTTGGACAACTACCTTTCATTCTTGCCAAACTCTTTGCAGACCCCCGTGCAAGCTTTAGAACAAGATTTTGGATGTTTTCTTTCCTGGCAGAGTTTCTCCTTGCAAGATATGGTGGAAAAGCTTTTGGCTGAGTGTAGAGCGGCAAGACACGCAGAAGACGCAGATACGCAGCTCTCCGAAGCTAAGTGCCGGTCCCGGGCTTCTTTCGGCACAAACCGCTCTCAGGAGCTCCCTGCGCTCGCCACAATGCTCTGTGTGCGAAGAAGCCGCTTCTTCGCCTGCGGGAGAATCGGCGAGCGGCAGCTTCCCAAAGGCGAAGATGCAAGCTGCAGCACACAGGCACAATGTGGGCAGCCTTCAGACTTAGAGAAAACAGTACTTTACCACTCTCCTGCCTTATCCATGGTTATTATATTGGAAAAGAACGAGTTTTGGACAACTACCTTTCATTCTTGCCAAACTCTTTGCAGACCTGCGTGCAAGCTTTAGAACAAGATTTTGGATGTTTTCTTTCCTGGCAGAGTTTCTACTTGCAAGATATGGTGAAAAAGCTTTTGGCTGAGTGTTGAGCGGCAAGACACGCAGAAGACGCAGATACGCAGCTCTCCGAAGCTAAGTGCCGGTCCCGGGCTTCTTTCGGCACAAACCGCTCTCAGGAGCTCCCTGCGCTCGCCACAATGCTCTGTGTGTGAAGAAGCCGCTTCTTCGCCTCCGGGAGAATCGGCGAGCGGCAGCTTCCCAAAGGCGAAGATGCAAGCTGCAGCACACAGGCACAGTGTGGGCAGCCTTCAGACTTAGAGAAAACAGTACTTTACCACTCTCCTGCCTTATCCATGGTTATTCTATTGGAAAAGAACGAGTTTTGGACAACTACCTTTCATTCTTGCCAAACTCTTTGCAGACGCCCGTGCAAGCTTTAGAACAAGATTTTGGATGTTTTCTTTCCTGGCAGAGTTTCTTCTTGCAAGATATGGTGGAAAACCTTTTTGCTGAGTGTAGAGCGGCAAGACACGCAGAAGACGCAGATACGCAGCTCTCCGAAGCTAAGTGCCGGTCCCGGGCTTCTTTCGGCACAAACCGCTCTCAGGAGCTCCCCGCGCTCGCCACAATGCTCTGTGTGCGAAGAAGCCGCTTCTTCGCCTGCGGGAGAATCGGCGAGCGGCAGCTTCCCAAAGGCGAAGATGCAAGCTGCAGCACACAGGCACAGTGTGGGCAGCATTCAGACTTAGAGAAAACAGTACTTTACCACTCTCCTGCCTTTTCCATGGTTATTCTATTGGAAAAGAACGAGTTTTGGACAACTACCTTTCATTCTTGCCAAACTCTTTGCAGACCCCCGTGCAAGCTTTAGAACAAGATTTTGGATGTTTTCTTTCCTGGCAGAGTTTCTCCTTGCAAGATTTGGTGGAAAAGCTTTTGGCTGAGTGTAGAGCGGCAAGACACGCAGAAGACGCAGATACGCAGCTCTCCGAAGCTAAGTGCCGGTCCCGGGCTTCTTTCGGCACAAACCGCTCTCAGGAGCTCCCTGCGCTCGCCACAATGCTCTGTGTGCGAAGAAGCCGCTTCTTCGCCTGCGGGAGAATCGGCGAGCGGCAGCTTCCCAAAAGCGAAGATGCAAGCTGCAGCACACAGGCACAGTGTGGGCAGCCTTCAGACTTAGAGAAAACAGTACTTTACCACTCTCCTGCCTTTTCCATGGTTATTCTATTGGAAAAGAACGAGTTTTGGACAACTACCTTTCATTCTTGCCAAACTCTTTGCAGACCCCCGTGCAAGCTTTAGAACAAGATTTTGGATGTTTTCTTTCCTGGCAGAGTTTCTCCTTGCAAGATATGGTGGAAAAGCTTTTGGCTGAGTGTAGAGCGGCAAGACACGCAGAAGACGCAGATACGCAGCTCTCCGAAGCTAAGTGCCGGTCCCGGGCTTCTTTCGGCACAAACCGCTCTCAGGAGCTCCCTGCGCTCGCCACAATGCTCTGTGTGCGAAGAAGCCGCTTCTTCGCCTCCGGGAGAATCGGCGTGCGGCAGCTTCCCAAAGGCGAAGATGCAAGCTGCAGCACACAGGCACAATGTGGGCAGCCTTCAGACTTAGAGAAAACAGTACTTTACCACTCTCCTGCCTTTTCCATGGTTATTCTATTGGAAAAGAACGAGTTTTGGACAACTACCTTTCATTCTTGCCAAACTCTTTGCAGACCTGCGTGCAAGCTTTAGAACAAGATTTTGGATGTTTTCTTCCCTGGCAGAGTTTCTCCTTGCAAGATATGGTGAAAAAGCTTTTGGCTGAGTGTAGAGCGGCAAGACACGCAGAAGACGCAGATACGCAGCTCTCCGAAGCTAAGTGCCGGTCCCGGGCTTCTTTCGGCACAAACCGCTCTCAGGAGCTCCCTGCGCTCGCCACAATGCTCTGTGTGCGAAGAAGCCGCTTCTTCGCCTCCGGGAGAATCGGCGAGCGGCAGCTTCCCAAAGGCGAAGATGCAAGCTGCAGCACACAGGCACAGTGTGGGCAGCATTCAGACTTAGAGAAAACAGTACTTTACCACTCTCCTGCCTTTTCCATGGTTATTCTATTGGAAAAGAACGAGTTTTGGACAACTACCTTTCATTCTTGCCAAACTCTTTGCAGACCCCCGTGCAAGCTTTAGAACAAGATTTTGGATGTTTTCTTTCCTGGCAGAGTTTCTCCTTGCAAGATATGGTGGAAAAGCTTTTGGCTGAGTGTAGAGCGGCAAGACACGCAGAAGACGCAGATACGCAGCTCTCCGAAGCTATGTGCCGGTCCCGGGCTTCTTTCGGCACAAACCGCTCTCAGGAGCTCCCTGCGCTCGCCACAATGCTCTGTGTGCGAAGAAGCCGCTTCTTCGCCTGCGGGAGAATCGGCGAGCGGCAGCTTCCCAAAGGCGAAGATGCAAGCTGCAGCACACAGGCACAATGTGGGCAGCCTTCAGACTTAGAGAAAACAGTACTTTACCACTCTCCTGCCTTATCCATGGTTATTATATTGGAAAAGAACGAGTTTTGGACAACTACCTTTCATTCTTGCCAAACTCTTTGCAGACCTGCGTGCAAGCTTTAGAACAAGATTTTGGATGTTTTCTTTCCTGGCAGAGTTTCTACTTGCAAGATATGGTGAAAAAGCTTTTGGCTGAGTGTTGAGCGGCAAGACACGCAGAAGACGCAGATACGCAGCTCTCCGAAGCTAAGTGCCGGTCCCGGGCTTCTTTCGGCACAAACCGCTCTCAGGAGCTCCCTGCGCTCGCCACAATGCTCTGTGTGTGAAGAAGCCGCTTCTTCGCCTCCGGGAGAATCGGCGAGCGGCAGCTTCCCAAAGGCGAAGATGCAAGCTGCAGCACACAGGCACAGTGTGGGCAGCCTTCAGACTTAGAGAAAACAGTACTTTACCACTCTCCTGCCTTATCCATGGTTATTCTATTGGAAAAGAACGAGTTTTGGACAACTACCTTTCATTCTTGCCAAACTCTTTGCAGACGCCCGTGCAAGCTTTAGAACAAGATTTTGGATGTTTTCTTTCCTGGCAGAGTTTCTTCTTGCAAGATATGGTGGAAAACCTTTTTGCTGAGTGTAGAGCGGCAAGACACGCAGAAGACGCAGATACGCAGCTCTCCGAAGCTAAGTGCCGGTCCCGGGCTTCTTTCGGCACAAACCGCTCTCAGGAGCTCCCCGCGCTCGCCACAATGCTCTGTGTGCGAAGAAGCCGCTTCTTCGCCTGCGGGAGAATCGGCGAGCGGCAGCTTCCCAAAGGCGAAGATGCAAGCTGCAGCACACAGGCACAGTGTGGGCAGCATTCAGACTTAGAGAAAACAGTACTTTACCACTCTCCTGCCTTTTCCATGGTTATTCTATTGGAAAAGAACGAGTTTTGGACAACTACCTTTCATTCTTGCCAAACTCTTTGCAGACCCCCGTGCAAGCTTTAGAACAAGATTTTGGATGTTTTCTTTCCTGGCAGAGTTTCTCCTTGCAAGATATGGTGGAAAACCTTTTTGCTGAGTGTAGAGCGGCAAGACACGCAGAAGACGCAGATACGCAGCTCTCCGAAGCTAAGTGCCGGTCCCGGGCTTCTTTCGGCACAAACCGCTCTCAGGAGCTCCCTGCGCTCGCCACAATGCTCTGTGTGCGAAGAAGCCGCTTCTTCGCCTGCGGGAGAATCGGCGAGCGGCAGCTTCCCAAAAGCGAAGATGCAAGCTGCAGCACACAGGCACAGTGTGGGCAGCCTTCAGACTTAGAGAAAACAGTACTTTACCACTCTCCTGCCTTTTCCATGGTTATTCTATTGGAAAAGAACGAGTTTTGGACAACTACCTTTCATTCTTGCCAAACTCTTTGCAGACCCCCGTGCAAGCTTTAGAACAAGATTTTGGATGTTTTCTTTCCTGGCAGAGTTTCTCCTTGCAAGATATGGTGGAAAAGCTTTTGGCTGAGTGTAGAGCGGCAAGACACGCAGAAGACGCAGATACGCAGCTCTCCGAAGCTAAGTGCCGGTCCCGGGCTTCTTTCGGCACAAACCGCTCTCAGGAGCTCCCTGCGCTCGCCACAATGCTCTGTGTGCGAAGAAGCCGCTTCTTCGCCTCCGGGAGAATCGGCGTGCGGCAGCTTCCCAAAGGCGAAGATGCAAGCTGCAGCACACAGGCACAATGTGGGCAGCCTTCAGACTTAGAGAAAACAGTACTTTACCACTCTCCTGCCTTTTCCATGGTTATTCTATTGGAAAAGAACGAGTTTTGGACAACTACCTTTCATTCTTGCCAAACTCTTTGCAGACCTGCGTGCAAGCTTTAGAACAAGATTTTGGATGTTTTCTTCCCTGGCAGAGTTTCTCCTTGCAAGATATGGTGAAAAAGCTTTTGGCTGAGTGTAGAGCGGCAAGACACGCAGAAGACGCAGATACGCAGCTCTCCGAAGCTAAGTGCCGGTCCCGGGCTTCTTTCGGCACAAACCGCTCTCAGGAGCTCCCTGCGCTCGCCACAATGCTCTGTGTGCGAAGAAGCCGCTTCTTCGCCTGCGGGAGAATCGGCGAGCGGCAGCTTCCCAAAGGCGAAGATGCAAGCTGCAGCACACAGGCACAGTGTGGGCAGCCTTCAGACTTAGAGAAAACAGTACTTTACCACTCTCCTGCCTTTTCCATGGTTATTCTATTGGAAAAGAACGAGTTTTGGACAACTACCTTTCATTCTTGCCAAACTCTTTGCAGACCCCCGTGCAAGCTTTAGAACAAGATTTTGGATGTTTTCTTTCCTGGCAGAGTTTCTCCTTGCAAGATATGGTGGAAAAGCTTTTTGCTGAGTGTAGAGCGGCAAGACACGCAGAAGACGCAGATACGCAGCTCTCCGAAGCTAAGTGCCGGTCCCGGGCTTCTTTCGGCACAAACCGCTCTCAGGAGCTCCCTGCGCTTGCCACAATGCTCTGTGTGCGAAGAAGCCGCTTCTTCGCCTCCGGGAGAATCGGCGAGCGGCAGCTTCCCAAAGGCGAAGATGCAAGCTGCAGCACACAGGCACAGTGTGGGCAGCCTTCAGACTTAGAGAAAACAGTACTTTACCACTCTCCTGCCTTATCCATGGTTATTCTATTGGAAAAGAACGAGTTTTGGACAACTACCTTTCATTCTTGCCAAACTCTTTGCAGACCCCCGTGCAAGCTTTAGAACAAGATTTTGGATGTTTTCTTTCCTGGCAGAGTTTCTCCTTGCAAGATATGGTGGAAAAGCTTTTGGCTGAGTGTAGAGCGGCAAGACACGCAGAAGACGCAGATACGCAGCTCTCCGAAGCTATGTGCCGGTCCCGGGCTTCTTTCGGCACAAACCGCTCTCAGGAGCTCCCTGCGCTCGCCACAATGCTCTGTGTGCGAAGAAGCCGCTTCTTCGCCTGCGGGAGAATCGGCGAGCGGCAGCTTCCCAAAGGCGAAGATGCAAGCTGCAGCACACAGGCACAATGTGGGCAGCCTTCAGACTTAGAGAAAACAGTACTTTACCACTCTCCTGCCTTATCCATGGTTATTATATTGGAAAAGAACGAGTTTTGGACAACTACCTTTCATTCTTGCCAAACTCTTTGCAGACCTGCGTGCAAGCTTTAGAACAAGATTTTGGATGTTTTCTTTCCTGGCAGAGTTTCTACTTGCAAGATATGGTGAAAAAGCTTTTGGCTGAGTGTTGAGCGGCAAGACACGCAGAAGACGCAGATACGCAGCTCTCCGAAGCTAAGTGCCGGTCCCGGGCTTCTTTCGGCACAAACCGCTCTCAGGAGCTCCCTGCGCTCGCCACAATGCTCTGTGTGTGAAGAAGCCGCTTCTTCGCCTCCGGGAGAATCGGCGAGCGGCAGCTTCCCAAAGGCGAAGATGCAAGCTGCAGCACACAGGCACAGTGTGGGCAGCCTTCAGACTTAGAGAAAACAGTACTTTACCACTCTCCTGCCTTATCCATGGTTATTCTATTGGAAAAGAACGAGTTTTGGACAACTACCTTTCATTCTTGCCAAACTCTTTGCAGACGCCCGTGCAAGCTTTAGAACAAGATTTTGGATGTTTTCTTTCCTGGCAGAGTTTCTTCTTGCAAGATATGGTGGAAAACCTTTTTGCTGAGTGTAGAGCGGCAAGACACGCAGAAGACGCAGATACGCAGCTCTCCGAAGCTAAGTGCCGGTCCCGGGCTTCTTTCGGCACAAACCGCTCTCAGGAGCTCCCCGCGCTCGCCACAATGCTCTGTGTGCGAAGAAGCCGCTTCTTCGCCTGCGGGAGAATCGGCGAGCGGCAGCTTCCCAAAGGCGAAGATGCAAGCTGCAGCACACAGGCACAGTGTGGGCAGCATTCAGACTTAGAGAAAACAGTACTTTACCACTCTCCTGCCTTTTCCATGGTTATTCTATTGGAAAAGAACGAGTTTTGGACAACTACCTTTCATTCTTGCCAAACTCTTTGCAGACCCCCGTGCAAGCTTTAGAACAAGATTTTGGATGTTTTCTTTCCTGGCAGAGTTTCTCCTTGCAAGATATGGTGGAAAAGCTTTTTGCTGAGTGTAGAGCGGCAAGACACGCAGAAGACGCAGATACGCAGCTCTCCGAAGCTAAGTGCCGGTCCCGGGCTTCTTTCGGCACAAACCGCTCTCAGGAGCTCCCTGCGCTCGCCACAATGCTCTGTGTGCGAAGAAGCCGCTTCTTCGCCTGCGGGAGAATCGGCGAGCGGCAGCTTCCCAAAAGCGAAGATGCAAGCTGCAGCACACAGGCACAGTGTGGGCAGCCTTCAGACTTAGAGAAAACAGTACTTTACCACTCTCCTGCCTTTTCCATGGTTATTCTATTGGAAAAGAACGAGTTTTGGACAACTACCTTTCATTCTTGCCAAACTCTTTGCAGACCCCCGTGCAAGCTTTAGAACAAGATTTTGGATGTTTTCTTTCCTGGCAGAGTTTCTCCTTGCAAGATATGGTGGAAAAGCTTTTTGCTGAGTGTAGAGCGGCAAGACACGCAGAAGACGCAGATACGCAGCTCTCCGAAGCTAAGTGCCGGTCCCGGGCTTCTTTCGGCACAAACCGCTCTCAGGAGCTCCCTGCGCTCGCCACAATGCTCTGTGTGCGAAGAAGCCGCTTCTTCGCCTCCGGGAGAATCGGCGTGCGGCAGCTTCCCAAAGGCGAAGATGCAAGCTGCAGCACACAGGCACAATGTGGGCAGCCTTCAGACTTAGAGAAAACAGTACTTTACCACTCTCCTGCCTTTTCCATGGTTATTCTATTGGAAAAGAACGAGTTTTGGACAACTACCTTTCATTCTTGCCAAACTCTTTGCAGACCTGCGTGCAAGCTTTAGAACAAGATTTTGGATGTTTTCTTCCCTGGCAGAGTTTCTCCTTGCAAGATATGGTGAAAAAGCTTTTGGCTGAGTGTAGAGCGGCAAGACACGCAGAAGACGCAGATACGCAGCTCTCCGAAGCTAAGTGCCGGTCCCGGGCTTCTTTCGGCACAAACCGCTCTCAGGAGCTCCCTGCGCTGGCCACAATGCTCTGTGTGCGAAGAAGCCGCTTCTTCGCCTCCGGGAGAATCGGCGTGCGGCAGCTTCCCAAAGGCGAAGATGCAAGCTGCAGCACACAGGCACAATGTGGGCAGCCTTCAGACTTAGAGAAAACAGTACTTTACCACTCTCCTGCCTTTTCCATGGTTATTCTATTGGAAAAGAACGAGTTTTGGACAACTACCTTTCATTCTTGCCAAACTCTTTGCAGACCTGCGTGCAAGCTTTAGAACAAGATTTTGGATGTTTTCTTCCCTGGCAGAGTTTCTCCTTGCAAGATATGGTGAAAAAGCTTTTGGCTGAGTGTTGAGCGGCAAGACACGCAGAAGACACAGATACGCAGCTCTCCGAAGCTAAGTGCCGGTCCTGGGCTTCTTTCGGCACAAACCGCTCTCAGGAGCTCCCTGCGCTCGCCACAATGCTCTGTGTGCGAAGAAGCCGCTTCTTCGCCTCCGGGAGAATCGGCGAGCGGCAGCTTCCCAAAGGCAAAGATGCAAGCTGCAGCACACAGGCACAGTGTGGGCAGCCTTCAGACTTAGAGAAAACAGTACTTTACCACTCTCCTGCCTTATCCATGTTTATTCTATTGGAAAAGAACGAGTTTTGGACAACTACCTTTCATTCTTGCCAAACTCTTTGCAGACCCCCGTGCAAGCTTTAGAACAAGATTTTGGATGTTTTCTTTCCTGGCAGAGTTTCTCCTTGCAAGATATGGTGGAAAAGCTTTTGGCTGAGTGTAGAGCGGCAAGACACGCAGAAGACGCAGATACGCAGCTCTCCGAAGCTAAGTGCCGGTCCCGGGCTTCTTTCGGCACAAACCGCTCTCAGGAGCTCCCTGCGCTCGCCACAATGCTCTGTGTGCGAAGAAGCCGCTTCTTCGCCTCCGGGAGAATCGGCGAGCGGCAGCTTCCCAAAGGCGAAGATGCAAGCTGCAGCACACAGGCACAGTGTGGGCAGCATTCAGACTTAGAGAAAACAGTACTTTACCACTCTCCTGCCTTTTCCATGGTTATTCTATTGGAAAAGAACGAGTTTTGGACAACTACCTTTCATTCTTGCCAAACTCTTTGCAGACCCCCGTGCAAGCTTTAGAACAAGATTTTGGATGTTTTCTTTCCTGGCAGAGTTTCTCCTTGCAAGATATGGTGGAAAAGCTTTTTGCTGAGTGTAGAGCGGCAAGACACGCCGAAGACGCAGATACGCAGCTCTCCGAAGCTAAGTGCCGGTCCCGGGCTTCTTTCGGCACAAACCGCTCTCAGGAGCTCCCTGCGCTCGCCACAATGCTCTGTGTGCGAAGAAGCCGCTTCTTCGCCTGCGGGAGAATCGGCGAGCGGCAGCTTCCCAAAGGCGAAGATGCAAGCTGCAGCACACAGGCACAGTGTGGGCAGCATTCAGACTTAGAGAAAACAGTACTTTACCACTCTCCTGCCTTTTCCATGGTTATTCTATTGGAAAAGAACGAGTTTTGGACAACTACCTTTCATTCTTGCCAAACTCTTTGCAGACCCCCGTGCAAGCTTTAGAACAAGATTTTGGATGTTTTCTTTCCTGGCAGAGTTTCTCCTTGCAAGATATGGTGGAAAAGCTTTTGGCTGAGTGTAGAGCGGCAAGACACGCAGAAGACGCAGATACGCAGCTCTCCGAAGCTAAGTGCCGGTCCCGGGCTTCTTTCGGCACAAACCGCTCTCAGGAGCTCCCTGCGCTCGCCACAATGCTCTGTGTGCGAAGAAGCCGCTTCTTCGCCTGCGGGAGAATCGGCGAGCGGCAGCTTCCCAAAGGCGAAGATGCAAGCTGCAGCACACAGGCACAGTGTGGGCAGCCTTCAGACTTAGAGAAAACAGTACTTTACCACTCTCCTGCCTTTTCCATGGTTATTCTATTGGAAAAGAACGAGTTTTGGACAACTACCTTTCATTCTTGCCAAACTCTTTGCAGACCCCCGTGCAAGCTTTAGAACAAGATTTTGGATGTTTTCTTTCCTGGCAGAGTTTCTCCTTGCAAGATATGGTGGAAAAGCTTTTTGCTGAGTGTAGAGCGGCAAGACACGCAGAAGACGCAGATACGCAGCTCTCCGAAGCTAAGTGCCGGTCCCGGGCTTCTTTCGGCACAAACCGCTCTCAGGAGCTCCCTGCGCTCGCCACAATGCTCTGTGTGCGAAGAAGCCGCTTCTTCGCCTGCGGGAGAATCGGCGAGCGGCAGCTTCCCAAAGGCGAAGATGCAAGCTGCAGCACACAGGCACAGTGTGGGCAGCCTTCAGACTTAGAGAAAACAGTACTTTACCACTCTCCTGCCTTATCCATGGTTATTCTATTGGAAAAGAACGAGTTTTGGACAACTACCTTTCATTCTTGCCAAACTCTTTGCAGACCCCCGTGCAAGCTTTAGAACAAGATTTTGGATGTTTTCTTTCCTGGCAGAGTTTCTCCTTGCAAGATATGGTGGAAAAGCTTTTGGCTGAGTGTAGAGCGGCAAGACACGCAGAAGACGCAGATACGCAGCTCTCCGAAGCTATGTGCCGGTCCCGGGCTTCTTTCGGCACAAACCGCTCTCAGGAGCTCCCTGCGCTCGCCACAATGCTCTGTGTGCGAAGAAGCCGCTTCTTCGCCTGCGGGAGAATCGGCGAGCGGCAGCTTCCCAAAGGCGAAGATGCAAGCTGCAGCACACAGGCACAATGTGGGCAGCCTTCAGACTTAGAGAAAACAGTACTTTACCACTCTCCTGCCTTATCCATGGTTATTATATTGGAAAAGAACGAGTTTTGGACAACTACCTTTCATTCTTGCCAAACTCTTTGCAGACCTGCGTGCAAGCTTTAGAACAAGATTTTGGATGTTTTCTTTCCTGGCAGAGTTTCTACTTGCAAGATATGGTGAAAAAGCTTTTGGCTGAGTGTTGAGCGGCAAGACACGCAGAAGACGCAGATACGCAGCTCTCCGAAGCTAAGTGCCGGTCCCGGGCTTCTTTCGGCACAAACCGCTCTCAGGAGCTCCCTGCGCTCGCCACAATGCTCTGTGTGTGAAGAAGCCGCTTCTTCGCCTCCGGGAGAATCGGCGAGCGGCAGCTTCCCAAAGGCGAAGATGCAAGCTGCAGCACACAGGCACAGTGTGGGCAGCCTTCAGACTTAGAGAAAACAGTACTTTACCACTCTCCTGCCTTATCCATGGTTATTCTATTGGAAAAGAACGAGTTTTGGACAACTACCTTTCATTCTTGCCAAACTCTTTGCAGACGCCCGTGCAAGCTTTAGAACAAGATTTTGGATGTTTTCTTTCCTGGCAGAGTTTCTTCTTGCAAGATATGGTGGAAAAGCTTTTTGCTGAGTGTAGAGCGGCAAGACACGCAGAAGACGCAGATACGCAGCTCTCCGAAGCTAAGTGCCGGTCCCGGGCTTCTTTCGGCACAAACCGCTCTCAGGAGCTCCCCGCGCTCGCCACAATGCTCTGTGTGCGAAGAAGCCGCTTCTTCGCCTGCGGGAGAATCGGCGAGCGGCAGCTTCCCAAAGGCGAAGATGCAAGCTGCAGCACACAGGCACAGTGTGGGCAGCATTCAGACTTAGAGAAAACAGTACTTTACCACTCTCCTGCCTTTTCCATGGTTATTCTATTGGAAAAGAACGAGTTTTGGACAACTACCTTTCATTCTTGCCAAACTCTTTGCAGACCCCCGTGCAAGCTTTAGAACAAGATTTTGGATGTTTTCTTTCCTGGCAGAGTTTCTCCTTGCAAGATATGGTGGAAAAGCTTTTTGCTGAGTGTAGAGCGGCAAGACACGCAGAAGACGCAGATACGCAGCTCTCCGAAGCTAAGTGCCGGTCCCGGGCTTCTTTCGGCACAAACCGCTCTCAGGAGCTCCCTGCGCTCGCCACAATGCTCTGTGTGCGAAGAAGCCGCTTCTTCGCCTGCGGGAGAATCGGCGAGCGGCAGCTTCCCAAAAGCGAAGATGCAAGCTGCAGCACACAGGCACAGTGTGGGCAGCCTTCAGACTTAGAGAAAACAGTACTTTACCACTCTCCTGCCTTTTCCATGGTTATTCTATTGGAAAAGAACGAGTTTTGGACAACTACCTTTCATTCTTGCCAAACTCTTTGCAGACCCCCGTGCAAGCTTTAGAACAAGATTTTGGATGTTTTCTTTCCTGGCAGAGTTTCTCCTTGCAAGATATGGTGGAAAAGCTTTTTGCTGAGTGTAGAGCGGCAAGACACGCAGAAGACGCAGATACGCAGCTCTCCGAAGCTAAGTGCCGGTCCCGGGCTTCTTTCGGCACAAACCGCTCTCAGGAGCTCCCTGCGCTCGCCACAATGCTCTGTGTGCGAAGAAGCCGCTTCTTCGCCTCCGGGAGAATCGGCGTGCGGCAGCTTCCCAAAGGCGAAGATGCAAGCTGCAGCACACAGGCACAATGTGGGCAGCCTTCAGACTTAGAGAAAACAGTACTTTACCACTCTCCTGCCTTTTCCATGGTTATTCTATTGGAAAAGAACGAGTTTTGGACAACTACCTTTCATTCTTGCCAAACTCTTTGCAGACCTGCGTGCAAGCTTTAGAACAAGATTTTGGATGTTTTCTTCCCTGGCAGAGTTTCTCCTTGCAAGATATGGTGAAAAAGCTTTTGGCTGAGTGTAGAGCGGCAAGACACGCAGAAGACACAGATACGCAGCTCTCCGAAGCTAAGTGCCGGCCCTGGGCTTCTTTCGGCACAAACCGCTCTCAGGAGCTCCCTGCGCTCGCCACAATGCTCTGTGTGTGAAGAAACCGCTTCTTCGCCTCCGGGAGAATCGGCGAGCGGCAGCTTCCCAAAGGCGAAGATGCAAGCTGCAGCACACAGGCACAGTGTGGGCAGCCTTCAGACTTAGAGAAAACAGTACTTTACCACTCTCCTGCCTTATCCATGTTTATTCTATTGGAAAAGAACGAGTTTTGGACAACTACCTTTCATTCTTGCCAAACTCTTTGCAGACCCCCGTGCAAGCTTTAGAACAAGATTTTGGATGTTTTCTTTCCTGGCAGAGTTTCTTCTTGCAAGATATGGTGGAAAACCTTTTTGCTGAGTGTAGAGCGGCAAGACACGCAGAAGACGCAGATACGCAGCTCTCCGAAGCTAAGTGCCGGTCCCGGGCTTCTTTCGGCACAAACCGCTCTCAGGAGCTCCCCGCGCTCGCCACAATGCTCTGTGTGCGAAGAAGCCGCTTCTTCGCCTCCGGGAGAATCGGCGAGCGGCAGCTTCCCAAAGGCGAAGATGCAAGCTGCAGCACACAGGCACAGTGTGGGCAGCCTTCAGACTTAGAGAAAACAGTACTTTACCACTCTCCTGCCTTTTCCATGGTTATTCTATTGGAAAAGAACGAGTTTTGGACAACTACCTTTCATTCTTGCCAAACTCTTTGCAGACCCCCGTGCAAGCTTTAGAACAAGATTTTGGATGTTTTCTTTCCTGGCAGAGTTTCTCCTTGCAAGATATGGTGGAAAAGCTTTTTGCTGAGTGTAGAGCGGCAAGACACGCAGAAGACGCAGATACGCAGCTCTCCGAAGCTAAGTGCCGGTCCCGGGCTTCTTTCGGCACAAACCGCTCTCAGGAGCTCCCTGCGCTCGCCACAATGCTCTGTGTGCGAAGAAGCCGCTTCTTCGCCTCCGGGAGAATCGGCGAGCGGCAGCTTCCCAAAGGCGAAGATGCAAGCTGCAGCACACAGGCACAGTGTGGGCAGCCTTCAGACTTAGAGAAAACAGTACTTTACCACTCTCCTGCCTTTTCCATGGTTATTCTATTGGAAAAGAACGAGTTTTGGACAACTACCTTTCATTCTTGCCAAACTCTTTGCAGACCCCCGTGCAAGCTTTAGAACAAGATTTTGGATGTTTTCTTTCCTGGCAGAGTTTCTCCTTGCAAGATATGGTGGAAAAGCTTTTTGCTGAGTGTAGAGCGGCAAGACACGCAGAAGACGCAGATACGCAGCTCTCCGAAGCTAAGTGCCGGTCCCGGGCTTCTTTCGGCACAAACCGCTCTCAGGAGCTCCCTGCGCTCGCCACAATGCTCTGTGTGCGAAGAAGCCGCTTCTTCGCCTGCGGGAGAATCGGCGAGCGGCAGCTTCCCAAAGGCGAAGATGCAAGCTGCAGCACACAGGCACAGTGTGGGCAGCCTTCAGACTTAGAGAAAACAGTACTTTACCACTCTCCTGCCTTTTCCATGGTTATTCTATTGGAAAAGAACGAGTTTTGGACAACTACCTTTCATTCTTGCCAAACTCTTTGCAGACCTCCGTGCAAGCTTTAGAACAAGATTTTGGATGTTTTCTTTCCTGGCAGAGTTTCTCCTTGCAAGATATGGTGGAAAAGCTTTTTGCTGAGTGTAGAGCGGCAAGACACGCAGAAGACGCAGATACGCAGCTCTCCGAAGCTAAGTGCCGGTCCCGGGCTTCTTTCGGCACAAACCGCTCTCAGGAGCTCCCTGCGCTGGCCACAATGCTCTGTGTGCGAAGAAGCCGCTTCTTCGCCTCCGGGAGAATCGGCGTGCGGCAGCTTCCCAAAGGCGAAGATGCAAGCTGCAGCACACAGGCACAATGTGGGCAGCCTTCAGACTTAGAGAAAACAGTACTTTACCACTCTCCTGCCTTTTCCATGGTTATTCTATTGGAAAAGAACGAGTTTTGGACAACTACCTTTCATTCTTGCCAAACTCTTTGCAGACCTGCGTGCAAGCTTTAGAACAAGATTTTGGATGTTTTCTTCCCTGGCAGAGTTTCTCCTTGCAAGATATGGTGAAAAAGCTTTTGGCTGAGTGTTGAGCGGCAAGACACGCAGAAGACGCAGATACGCAGCTCTCCGAAGCTAAGTGCCGGTCCTGGGCTTCTTTCGGCACAAACCGCTCTCAGGAGCTCCCTGCGCTCGCCACAATGCTCTGTGTGCGAAGAAGCCGCTTCTTCGCCTCCGGGAGAATCGGCGAGCGGCAGCTTCCCAAAGGCGAAGATGCAAGCTGCAGCACACAGGCACAGTGTGGGCAGCCTTCAGACTTAGAGAAAACAGTACTTTACCACTCTCCTGCCTTATCCATGTTTATTCTATTGGAAAAGAACGAGTTTTGGACAACTACCTTTCATTCTTGCCAAACTCTTTGCAGACCCCCGTGCAAGCTTTAGAACAAGATTTTGGATGTTTTCTTTCCTGGCAGAGTTTCTCCTTGCAAGATATGGTGGAAAAGCTTTTGGCTGAGTGTAGAGCGGCAAGACACGCAGAAGACGCAGATACGCAGCTCTCCGAAGCTAAGTGCCGGTCCCGGGCTTCTTTCGGCACAAACCGCTCTCAGGAGCTCCCTGCGCTCGCCACAATGCTCTGTGTGCGAAGAAGCCGCTTCTTCGCCTCCGGGAGAATCGGCGAGCGGCAGCTTCCCAAAGGCGAAGATGCAAGCTGCAGCACACAGGCACAGTGTGGGCAGCATTCAGACTTAGAGAAAACAGTACTTTACCACTCTCCTGCCTTTTCCATGGTTATTCTATTGGAAAAGAACGAGTTTTGGACAACTACCTTTCATTCTTGCCAAACTCTTTGCAGACCCCCGTGCAAGCTTTAGAACAAGATTTTGGATGTTTTCTTTCCTGGCAGAGTTTCTCCTTCCAAGATATGGTGGAAAACCTTTTTGCTGAGTGTAGAGCGGCAAGACACGCAGAAGACGCAGATACGCAGCTCTCCGAAGCTAAGTGCCGGTCCCGGGCTTCTTTCGGCACAAACCGCTCTCAGGAGCTCCCTGCGCTCGCCACAATGCTCTGTGTGCGAAGAAGCCGCTTCTTCGCCTCCGGGAGAATCGGCGAGCGGCAGCTTCCCAAAGGCGAAGATGCAAGCTGCAGCACACAGGCACAGTGTGGGCAGCCTTCAGACTTAGAGAAAACAGTACTTTACCACTCTCCTGCCTTTTCCATGGTTATTCTATTGGAAAAGAACGAGTTTTGGACAACTACCTTTCATTCTTGCCAAACTCTTTGCAGACCTGCGTGCAAGCTTTAGAACAAGATTTTGGATGTTTTCTTTCCTGGCAGAGTTTCTCCTTGCAAGATATGGTGGAAAAGCTTTTTGCTGAGTGTAGAGCGGCAAGACACGCAGAAGACGCAGATACGCAGCTCTCCGAAGCTAAGTGCCGGTCCCGGGCTTCTTTCGGCACAAACCGCTCTCAGGAGCTCCCTGCGCTCGCCACAATGCTCTGTGTGCGAAGAAGCCGCTTCTTCGCCTCCGGGAGAATCGGCGAGCGGCAGCTTCCCAAAGGCGAAGATGCAAGCTGCAGCACACAGGCACAGTGTGGGCAGCCTTCAGACTTAGAGAAAACAGTACTTTACCACTCTCCTGCCTTATCCATGGTTATTCTATTGGAAAAGAACGAGTTTTGGACAACTACCTTTCATTCTTGCCAAACTCTTTGCAGACCCCCGTGCAAGCTTTAGAACAAGATTTTGGATGTTTTCTTTCCTGGCAGAGTTTCTCCTTGCAAGATATGGTGGAAAAGCTTTTGGCTGAGTGTAGAGCGGCAAGACACGCAGAAGACGCAGATACGCAGCTCTCCGAAGCTATGTGCCGGTCCCGGGCTTCTTTCGGCACAAACCGCTCTCAGGAGCTCCCTGCGCTCGCCACAATGCTCTGTGTCCGAAGAAGCCGCTTCTTCGCCTGCGGGAGAATCGGCGAGCGGCAGCTTCCCAAAGGCGAAGATGCAAGCTGCAGCACACAGGCACAATGTGGGCAGCCTTCAGACTTAGAGAAAACAGTACTTTACCACTCTCCTGCCTTATCCATGGTTATTATATTGGAAAAGAACGAGTTTTGGACAACTACCTTTCATTCTTGCCAAACTCTTTGCAGACCTGCGTGCAAGCTTTAGAACAAGATTTTGGATGTTTTCTTTCCTGGCAGAGTTTCTCCTTGCAAGATATGGTGGAAAAGCTTTTGGCTGAGTGTTGAGCGGCAAGACACGCAGAAGACGCAGATACGCAGCTCTCCGAAGCTAAGTGCCGGTCCCGGGCTTCTTTCGGCACAAACCGCTCTCAGGAGCTCCCTGCGCTCGCCACAATGCTCTGTGTGTGAAGAAGCCGCTTCTTCGCCTCCGGGAGAATCGGCGAGCGGCAGCTTCCCAAAGGCGAAGATGCAAGCTGCAGCACACAGGCACAGTGTGGGCAGCCTTCAGACTTAGAGAAAACAGTACTTTACCACTCTCCTGCCTTATCCATGGTTATTCTATTGGAAAAGAACGAGTTTTGGACAACTACCTTTCATTCTTGCCAAACTCTTTGCAGACCCCCGTGCAAGCTTTAGAACAAGATTTTGGATGTTTTCTTTCCTGGCAGAGTTTCTCCTTGCAAGATATGGTGGAAAAGCTTTTGGCTGAGTGTAGAGCGGCAAGACACGCAGAAGACGCAGATACGCAGCTCTCCGAAGCTAAGTGCCGGTCCCGGGCTTCTTTCGGCACAAACCGCTCTCAGGAGCTCCCTGCGCTCGCCACAATGCTCTGTGTGCGAAGAAGCCGCTTCTTCGCCTCCGGGAGAATCGGCGAGCGGCAGCTTCCCAAAGGCGAAGATGCAAGCTGCAGCACACAGGCACAGTGTGGGCAGCCTTCAGACTTAGAGAAAACAGTACTTTACCACTCTCCTGCCTTTTCCATGGTTATTCTATTGGAAAAGAACGAGTTTTGGACAACTACCTTTCATTCTTGCCAAACTCTTTGCAGACCTGCGTGCAAGCTTTAGAACAAGATTTTGGATGTTTTCTTTCCTGGCAGAGTTTCTCCTTGCAAGATATGGTGGAAAAGCTTTTTGCTGAGTGTAGAGCGGCAAGACACGCAGAAGACGCAGATACGCAGCTCTCCGAAGCTAAGTGCCGGTCCCGGGCTTCTTTCGGCACAAACCGCTCTCAGGAGCTCCCTGCGCTCGCCACAATGCTCTGTGTGCGAAGAAGCCGCTTCTTCGCCTCCGGGAGAATCGGCGAGCGGCAGCTTCCCAAAGGCGAAGATGCAAGCTGCAGCACACAGGCACAGTGTGGGCAGCCTTCAGACTTAGAGAAAACAGTACTTTACCACTCTCCTGCCTTTTCCATGGTTATTCTATTGGAAAAGAACGAGTTTTGGACAACTACCTTTCATTCTTGCCAAACTCTTTGCAGACCTCCGTGCAAGCTTTAGAACAAGATTTTGGATGTTTTCTTTCCTGGCAGAGTTTCTCCTTGCAAGATATGGTGGAAAAGCTTTTTGCTGAGTGTAGAGCGGCAAGACACGCAGAAGACGCAGATACGCAGCTCTCCGAAGCTAAGTGCCGGTCCCGGGCTTCTTTCGGCACAAACCGCTCTCAGGAGCTCCCTGCGCTCGCCACAATGCTCTGTGTGCGAAGAAGCCGCTTCTTCGCCTGCGGGAGAATCGGCGAGCGGCAGCTTCCCAAAGGCGAAGATGCAAGCTGCAGCACACAGGCACAGTGTGGGCAGCCTTCAGACTTAGAGAAAACAGTACTTTACCACTCTCCTGCCTTTTCCATGGTTATTCTATTGGAAAAGAACGAGTTTTGGACAACTACCTTTCATTCTTGCCAAACTCTTTGCAGACCCCCGTGCAAGCTTTAGAACAAGATTTTGGATGTTTTCTTTCCTGGCAGAGTTTCTCCTTGCAAGATATGGTGGAAAAGCTTTTTGCTGAGTGTAGAGCGGCAAGACACGCAGAAGACGCAGATACGCAGCTCTCCGAAGCTAAGTGCCGGTCCCGGGCTTCTTTCGGCACAAACCGCTCTCAGGAGCTCCCTGCGCTCGCCACAATGCTCTGTGTGCGAAGAAGCCGCTTCTTCGCCTGCGGGAGAATCGGCGAGCGGCAGCTTCCCAAAGGCGAAGATGCAAGCTGCAGCACGCAGGCACAGTGTGGGCAGCCTTCAGACTTAGAGAAAACAGTACTTTACCACTCTCCTGCCTTTTCCATGGTTATTCTATTGGAAAAGAACGAGTTTTGGACAACTACCTTTCATTCTTGCCAAACTCTTTGCAGACCCCCGTGCAAGCTTTAGAACAAGATTTTGGATGTTTTCTTTCCTGGCAGAGTTTCTCCTTGCAAGATATGGTGGAAAAGCTTTTTGCTGAGTGTAGAGCGGCAAGACACGCAGAAGACGCAGATACGCAGCTCTCCGAAGCTAAGTGCCGGTCCCGGGCTTCTTTCGGCACAAACCGCTCTCAGGAGCTCCCTGCGCTCGCCACAATGCTCTGTGTGCGAAGAAGCCGCTTCTTCGCCTGCAGGAGAATCGGCGAGCGGCAGCTTCCCAAAGGCGAAGATGCAAGCTGCAGCACACAGGCACAGTGTGGGCAGCCTTCAGACTTAGAGAAAACAGTACTTTACCACTCTCCTGCCTTTTCCATGGTTATTCTATTGGAAAAGAACGAGTTTTGGACAACTACCTTTCATTCTTGCCAAACTCTTTGCAGACCCCCGTGCAAGCTTTAGAACAAGATTTTGGATGTTTTCTTTCCTGGCAGAGTTTCTCCTTGCAAGATATGGTGAAAAAGCTTTTGGCAGAGTGTTGAGCGGCAAGACACGCAGAAGACACAGATACGCAGCTCTCCGAAGCTAAGTGCCGGTCCTGGGCTTCTTTCGGCACAAACCGCTCTCAGGAGCTCCCTGCGCTCGCCACAATGCTCTGTGTGTGAAGAAGCCGCTTCTTCGCCTGCGGGAGAATCGGCGAGCGGCAGCTTCCCAAAGGCGAAGATGCAAGCTGCAGCACACAGGCACAGTGTGGGCAGCCTTCAGACTTAGAGAAAACAGTACTTTACCACTCTCCTGCCTTATCCATGTTTATTCTATTGGAAAAGAACGAGTTTTGGACAACTACCTTTCATTCTTGCCAAACTCTTTGCAGACCCCCGTGCAAGCTTTAGAACAAGATTTTGGATGTTTTCTTTCCTGGCAGAGTTTCTCCTTGCAAGATATGGTGGAAAAGCTTTTGGCTGAGTGTAGAGCGGCAAGACACGCAGAAGACGCAGATACGCAGCTCTCCGAAGCTAAGTGCCGGTCCCGGGCTTCTTTCGGCACAAACCGCTCTCAGGAGCTCCCTGCGCTCGCCACAATGCTCTGTGTCCGAAGAAGCCGCTTCTTCGCCTGCGGGAGAATCGGCGAGCGGCAGCTTCCCAAAGGCGAAGATGCAAGCTGCAGCACACAGGCACAGTGTGGGCAGCCTTCAGACTTAGAGAAAACAGTACTTTACCACTCTCCTGCCTTTTCCATGGTTATTCTATTGGAAAAGAACGAGTTTTGGACAACTACCTTTCATTCTTGCCAAACTCTTTGCAGACCCCCGTGCAAGCTTTAGAACAAGATTTTGGATGTTTTCTTTCCTGGCAGAGTTTCTCCTTGCAAGATATGGTGGAAAACCTTTTTGCTGAGTGTAGAGCGGCAAGACACGCAGAAGACGCAGATACGCAGCTCTCCGAAGCTAAGTGCCGGTCCCGGGCTTCTTTCGGCACAAACCGCTCTCAGGAGCTCCCTGCGCTCGCCACAATGCTCTGTGTGCGAAGAAGCCGCTTCTTCGCCTGCGGGAGAGTCGGCGAGCGGCAGCTTCCCAAAGGCGAAGATGCAAGCTGCAGCACACAGGCAAGTGTGGGCAGCCTTCAGACTTAGAGAAAACAGTACTTTACCACTCTCCTGCCTTTTCCATGGTTATTCTATTGGAAAAGAACGAGTTTTGGACAACTACCTTTCATTCTTGCCAAACTCTTTGCAGACCCCCGTGCAAGCTTTAGAACAAGATTTTGGATGTTTTCTTTCCTGGCAGAGTTTCTCCTTGCAAGATATGGTGGAAAAGCTTTTGGCTGAGTGTAGAGCGGCAAGACACGCAGAAGACGCAGATACGCAGCTCTCCGAAGCTAAGTGCCGGTCCCGGGCTTCTTTCGGCACAAACCGCTCTCAGGAGCTCCCTGCGCTCGCCACAATGCTCTGTGTGCGAAGAAGCCGCTTCTTCGCCTCCGGGAGAATCGGCGAGCGGCAGCTTCCCAAAGGCGAAGATGCAAGCTGCAGCACACAGGCACAGTGTGGGCAGCATTCAGACTTAGAGAAAACAGTACTTTACCACTCTCCTGCCTTTTCCATGGTTATTCTATTGGAAAAGAACGAGTTTTGGACAACTACCTTTCATTCTTGCCAAACTCTTTGCAGACCCCCGTGCAAGCTTTAGAACAAGATTTTGGATGTTTTCTTTCCTGGCAGAGTTTCTCCTTGCAAGATATGGTGGAAAAGCTTTTGGCTGAGTGTAGAGCGGCAAGACACGCAGAAGACGCAGATACGCAGCTCTCCGAAGCTAAGTGCCGGTCCCGGGCTTCTTTCGGCACAAACCGCTCTCAGGAGCTCCCTGCGCTCGCCACAATGCTCTGTGTGTGAAGAAGCCGCTTCTTCGCCTCCGGGAGAATCGGCGAGCGGCAGCTTCCCAAAGGCGAAGATGCAAGCTGCAGCACACAGGCACAGTGTGGGCAGCCTTCAGACTTAGAGAAAACAGTACTTTACCACTCTCCTGCCTTATCCATGTTTATTCTATTGGAAAAGAACGAGTTTTGGACAACTACCTTTCATTCTTGCCAAACTCTTTGCAGACCCCCGTGCAAGCTTTAGAACAAGATTTTGGATGTTTTCTTTCCTGGCAGAGTTTCTCCTTGCAAGATATGGTGGAAAAGCTTTTGGCTGAGTGTAGAGCGGCAAGACACGCAGAAGACGCAGATACGCAGCTCTCCGAAGCTAAGTGCCGGTCCCGGGCTTCTTTCGGCACAAACCGCTCTCAGGAGCTCCCTGCGCTCGCCACAATGCTCTGTGTGCGAAGAAGCCGCTTCTTCGCCTCCGGGAGAATCGGCGAGCGGCAGCTTCCCAAAGGCGAAGATGCAAGCTGCAGCACACAGGCACAGTGTGGGCAGCATTCAGACTTAGAGAAAACAGTACTTTACCACTCTCCTGCCTTTTCCATGGTTATTCTATTGGAAAAGAACGAGTTTTGGACAACTACCTTTCATTCTTGCCAAACTCTTTGCAGACCCCCGTGCAAGCTTTAGAACAAGATTTTGGATGTTTTCTTTCCTGGCAGAGTTTCTCCTTGCAAGATATGGTGGAAAAGCTTTTTGCTGAGTGTAGAGCGGCAAGACACGCAGAAGACGCAGATACGCAGCTCTCCGAAGCTAAGTGCCGGTCCCGGGCTTCTTTCGGCACAAACCGCTCTCAGGAGCTCCCTGCGCTCGCCACAATGCTCTGTGTGCGAAGAAGCCGCTTCTTCGCCTGCGGGAGAATCGGCGAGCGGCAGCTTCCCAAAGGCGAAGATGCAAGCTGCAGCACACAGGCACAGTGTGGGCAGCCTTCAGACTTAGAGAAAACAGTACTTTACCACTCTCCTGCCTTTTCCATGGTTATTCTATTGGAAAAGAACGAGTTTTGGACAACTACCTTTCATTCTTGCCAAACTCTTTGCAGACCCCCGTGCAAGCTTTAGAACAAGATTTTGGATGTTTTCTTTCCTGGCAGAGTTTCTCCTTGCAAGATATGGTGGAAAAGCTTTTTGCTGAGTGTAGAGCGGCAAGACACGCAGAAGACGCAGATACGCAGCTCTCCGAAGCTAAGTGCCGGTCCCGGGCTTCTTTCGGCACAAACCGCTCTCAGGAGCTCCCTGCGCTCGCCACAATGCTCTGTGTGCGAAGAAGCCGCTTCTTCGCCTCCGGGAGAATCGGCGAGCGGCAGCTTCCCAAAGGCGAAGATGCAAGCTGCAGCACACAGGCACAGTGTGGGCAGCCTTCAGACTTAGAGAAAACAGTACTTTACCACTCTCCTGCCTTATCCATGTTTATTCTATTGGAAAAGAACGAGTTTTGGACAACTACCTTTCATTCTTGCCAAACTCTTTGCAGACCCCCGTGCAAGCTTTAGAACAAGATTTTGGATGTTTTCTTTCCTGGCAGAGTTTCTCCTTGCAAGATATGGTGGAAAAGCTTTTGGCTGAGTGTAGAGCGGCAAGACACGCAGAAGACGCAGATACGCAGCTCTCCGAAGCTAAGTGCCGGTCCCGGGCTTCTTTCGGCACAAACCGCTCTCAGGAGCTCCCTGCGCTCGCCACAATGCTCTGTGTGTGAAGAAGCCGCTTCTTCGCCTCCGGGAGAATCGGCGAGCGGCAGCTTCCCAAAGGCGAAGATGCAAGCTGCAGCACACAGGCACAGTGTGGGCAGCCTTCAGACTTAGAGAAAACAGTACTTTACCACTCTCCTGCCTTATCCATGTTTATTCTATTGGAAAAGAACGAGTTTTGGACAACTACCTTTCATTCTTGCCAAACTCTTTGCAGACCCCCGTGCAAGCTTTAGAACAAGATTTTGGATGTTTTCTTTCCTGGCAGAGTTTCTCCTTGCAAGATATGGTGGAAAAGCTTTTTGCTGAGTGTAGAGCGGCAAGACACGCAGAAGACGCAGATACGCAGCTCTCCGAAGCTAAGTGCCGGTCCCGGGCTTCTTTCGGCACAAACCGCTCTCAGGAGCTCCCTGCGCTCGCCACAATGCTCTGTGTGCGAAGAAGCCGCTTCTTCGCCTCCGGGAGAATCGGCGAGCGGCAGCTTCCCAAAGGCAAAGATGCAAGCTGCAGCACACAGGCACAGTGTGGGCAGCCTTCAGACTTAGAGAAAACAGTACTTTACCACTCTCCTGCCTTTTCCATGGTTATTCTATTGGAAAAGAACGAGTTTTGGACAACTACCTTTCATTCTTGCCAAACTCTTTGCAGACCCCCGTGCAAGCTTTAGAACAAGATTTTGGATGTTTTCTTTCCTGGCAGAGTTTCTCCTTGCAAGATATGGTGGAAAAGCTTTTGGCTGAGTGTAGAGCGGCAAGACACGCAGAAGACGCAGATACGCAGCTCTCCGAAGCTAAGTGCCGGTCCCGGGCTTCTTTCGGCACAAACCGCTCTCAGGAGCTCCCTGCGCTCGCCACAATGCTCTGTGTGCGAAGAAGCCGCTTCTTCGCCTCCGGGAGAATCGGCGAGCGGCAGCTTCCCAAAGGCGAAGATGCAAGCTGCAGCACACAGGCACAGTGTGGGCAGCCTTCAGACTTAGAGAAAACAGTACTTTACCACTCTCCTGCCTTTTCCATGGTTATTCTATTGGAAAAGAACGAGTTTTGGACAACTACCTTTCATTCTTGCCAAACTCTTTGCAGACCCCCGTGCAAGCTTTAGAACAAGATTTTGGATGTTTTCTTTCCTGGCAGAGTTTCTCCTTGCAAGATATGGTGGAAAAGCTTTTGGCTGAGTGTAGAGCGGCAAGACACGCAGAAGACGCAGATACGCAGCTCTCCGAAGCTAAGTGCCGGTCCCGGGCTTCTTTCGGCACAAACCGCTCTCAGGAGCTCCCTGCGCTCGCCACAATGCTCTGTGTGCGAAGAAGCCGCTTCTTCGCCTGCGGGAGAATCGGCGAGCGGCAGCTTCCCAAAGGCGAAGATGCAAGCTGCAGCACACAGGCACAGTGTGGGCAGCCTTCAGACTTAGAGAAAACAGTACTTTACCACTCTCCTGCCTTTTCCATGGTTATTCTATTGGAAAAGAACGAGTTTTGGACAACTACCTTTCATTCTTGCCCAACTCTTTGCAGACCCCCGTGCAAGCTTTAGAACAAGATTTTGGATGTTTTCTTTCCTGGCAGAGTTTCTCCTTGCAAGATATGGTGGAAAAGCTTTTGGCTGAGTGTAGACGGCAAGACACGCAGAAGACGCAGATACGCAGCTCTCCGAAGCTAAGTGCCGGTCCCGGGCTTCTTTCGGCACAAACCGCTCTCAGGAGCTCCCTGCGCTTGCCACAATGCTCTGTGTGCGAAGAAGCCGCTTCTTCGCCTCCGGGAGAATCGGCGAGCGGCAGCTTCCCAAAGGCGAAGATGCAAGCTGCAGCACACAGGCACAGTGTGGGCAGCATTCAGACTTAGAGAAAACAGTACTTTACCACTCTCCTGCCTTTTCCATGGTTATTCTATTGGAAAAGAACGAGTTTTGGACAACTACCTTTCATTCTTGCCAAACTCTTTGCAGACCCCCGTGCAAGCTTTAGAACAAGATTTTGGATGTTTTCTTTCCTGGCAGAGTTTCTCCTTGCAAGATATGGTGGAAAAGCTTTTGGCTGAGTGTAGAGCGGCAAGACACGCAGAAGACGCAGATACGCAGCTCTCCGAAGCTAAGTGCCGGTCCCGGGCTTCTTTCGGCACAAACCGCTCTCAGGAGCTCCCTGCGCTCGCCACAATGCTCTGTGTGCGAAGAAGCCGCTTCTTCGCCTGCGGGAGAATCGGCGAGTGGCAGCTTCCCAAAGGCGAAGATGCAAGCTGCAGCACACAGGCACAGTGTGGGCAGCCTTCAGACTTAGAGAAAACAGTACTTTACCACTCTCCTGCCTTTTCCATGGTTATTCTATTGGAAAAGAACGAGTTTTGGACAACTACCTTTCATTCTTGCCAAACTCTTTGCAGACCCCCGTGCAAGCTTTAGAACAAGATTTTGGATGTTTTCTTTCCTGGCAGAGTTTCTCCTTGCAAGATATGGTGGAAAAGCTTTTTGCTGAGTGTAGAGCGGCAAGACACGCAGAAGACGCGGATACGCAGCTCTCCGAAGCAAAGTGCCGGTCCCGGGCTTCTTTCGGCACAAACCACTCTCAGGAGCTCCCTGCGCTCGCCACAATGCTCTGTGTGCGAAGAAGCCGCTTCTTCGCCTCCGGGAGAATCGGCGAGCGGCAGCTTCCCAAAGGCGAAGATGCAAGCTGCAGCACACAGGCACAGTGTGGGCAGCCTTCAGACTTAGAGAAAACAGTACTTTACCACTCTCCTGCCTTTTCCATGGTTATTCTATTGGAAAAGAACGAGTTTTGGACAACTACCTTTCATTCTTGCCAAACTCTTTGCAGACCCCCGTGCAAGCTTTAGAACAAGATTTTGGATGTTTTCTTTCCTGGCAGAGTTTCTCCTTGCAAGATATGGTGGAAAAGCTTTTTGCTGAGTGTAGAGCGGCAAGACACGCAGAAGATGCAGATACGCAGCTCTCCGAAGCTAAGTGCCGGTCCCGGGCTTCTTTCGGCACAAACCGCTCTCAGGAGCTCCCTGCGCTCGCCACAATGCTCTGTGTGCGAAGAAGCCGCTTCTTCGCCTCCGGGAGAATCGGCGAGCGGCAGCTTCCCAAAGGCGAAGATGCAAGCTGCAGCACACAGGCACAGTGTGGGCAGCCTTCAGACTTAGAGAAAACAGTACTTTACCACTCTCCTGCCTTTTCCATGGTTATTCTATTGGAAAAGAACGAGTTTTGGACAACTACCTTTCATTCTTGCCAAACTCTTTGCAGACCCCCGTGCAAGCTTTAGAACAAGATTTTGGATATTTTCTTTCCTGGCAGAGTTTCTCCTTGCAAGATATGGTGGAAAAGCTTTTGGCTGAGTGTAGAGCGGCAAGACACGCAGAAGACGCAGATACGCAGCTCTCCGAAGCTAAGTGCCGGTCCCGGGCTTCTTTCGGCACAAACCGCTCTCAGGAGCTCCCTGCGCTCGCCACAATGCTCTGTGTGCGAAGAAGCCGCTTCTTCGCCTGCGGGAGAATCGGCGAGCGGCAGCTTCCCAAAGGCGAAGATGCAAGCTGCAGCACACAGGCACAGTGTGGGCAGCCTTCAGACTTAGAGAAAACAGTACTTTACCACTCTCCTGCCTTATCCATGTTTATTCTATTGGAAAAGAACGAGTTTTGGACAACTACCTTTCATTCTTGCCAAACTCTTTGCAGACCCCCGTGCAAGCTTTAGAACAAGATTTTGGATGTTTTCTTTCCTGGCAGAGTTTCTCCTTGCAAGATATGGTGGAAAAGCTTTTGGCTGAGTGTAGAGCGGCAAGACACGCAGAAGACGCAGATACGCAGCTCTCCGAAGCTAAGTGCCGGTCCCGGGCTTCTTTCGGCACAAACCGCTCTCAGGAGCTCCCTGCGCTCGCCACAATGCTCTGTGTGCGAAGAAGCCGCTTCTTCGCCTCCGGGAGAATCGGCGAGCGGCAGCTTCCCAAAGGCGAAGATGCAAGCTGCAGCACACAGGCACAGTGTGGGCAGCATTCAGACTTAGAGAAAACAGTACTTTACCACTCTCCTGCCTTTTCCATGGTTATTCTATTGGAAAAGAACGAGTTTTGGACAACTACCTTTCATTCTTGCCAAACTCTTTGCAGACCCCCGTGCAAGCTTTAGAACAAGATTTTGGATGTTTTCTTTCCTGGCAGAGTTTCTCCTTGCAAGATATGGTGGAAAAGCTTTTTGCTGAGTGTAGAGCGGCAAGACACGCAGAAGACGCAGATACGCAGCTCTCCGAAGCTAAGTGCCGGTCCCGGGCTTCTTTCGGCACAAACCGCTCTCAGGAGCTCCCTGCGCTCGCCACAATGCTCTGTGTGCGAAGAAGCCGCTTCTTCGCCTCCGGGAGAATCGGCGAGCGGCAGCTTCCCAAAGGCGAAGATGCAAGCTGCAGCACACAGGCACAGTGTGGGCAGCCTTCAGACTTAGAGAAAACAGTACTTTACCACTCTCCTGCCTTTTCCATGGTTATTCTATTGGAAAAGAACGAGTTTTGGACAACTACCTTTCATTCTTGCCAAACTCTTTGCAGACCCCCGTGCAAGCTTTAGAACAAGATTTTGGATGTTTTCTTTCCTGGCAGAGTTTCTCCTTGCAAGATATGGTGGAAAAGCTTTTTGCTGAGTGTAGAGCGGCAAGACACGCAGAAGACGCAGATACGCAGCTCTCCGAAGCTAAGTGCCGGTCCCGGGCTTCTTTCGGCACAAACCGCTCTCAGGAGCTCCCTGCGCTCGCCACAATGCTCTGTGTGCGAAGAAGCCGCTTCTTCGCCTGCGGGAGAATCGGCGAGCGGCAGCTTCCCAAAGGCGAAGATGCAAGCTGCAGCACACAGGCACAGTGTGGGCAGCCTTCAGACTTAGAGAAAACAGTACTTTACCACTCTCCTGCCTTTTCCATGGTTATTCTATTGGAAAAGAACGAGTTTTGGACAACTACCTTTCATTCTTGCCAAACTCTTTGCAGACCCCCGTGCAAGCTTTAGAACAAGATTTTGGATATTTTCTTTCCTGGCAGAGTTTCTCCTTGCAAGATATGGTGGAAAAGCTTTTGGCTGAGTGTAGAGCGGCAAGACACGCAGAAGACGCAGATACGCAGCTCTCCGAAGCTAAGTGCCGGTCCCGGGCTTCTTTCGGCACAAACCGCTCTCAGGAGCTCCCTGCGCTGGCCACAATGCTCTGTGTGCGAAGAAGCCGCTTCTTCGCCTGCGGGAGAATCGGCGAGCGGCAGCTTCCCAAAGGCGAAGATGCAAGCTGCAGCACACAGGCACAGTGTGGGCAGCCTTCAGACTTAGAGAAAACAGTACTTTACCACTCTCCTGCCTTTTCCATGGTTATTCTATTGGAAAAGAACGAGTTTTGGACAACTACCTTTCATTCTTGCCAAACTCTTTGCAGACCCCCGTGCAAGCTTTAGAACAAGATTTTGGATGTTTTCTTTCCTGGCAGAGTTTCTCCTTGCAAGATATGGTGGAAAAGCTTTTGGCTGAGTGTAGAGCGGCAAGACACGCAGAAGACGCAGATACGCAGCTCTCCGAAGCTAAGTGCCGGTCCCGGGCTTCTTTCGGCACAAACCGCTCTCAGGAGCTCCCTGCGCTCGCCACAATGCTCTGTGTGCGAAGAAGCCGCTTCTTCGCCTGCGGGAGAATCGGCGAGCGGCAGCTTCCCAAAGGCGAAGATGCAAGCTGCAGCACACAGGCAAGTGTGGGCAGCCTTCAGACTTAGAGAAAACAGTACTTTACCACTCTCCTGCCTTTTCCATGGTTATTCTATTGGAAAAGAACGAGTTTTGGACAACTACCTTTCATTCTTGCCAAACTCTTTGCAGACCCCCGTGCAAGCTTTAGAACAAGATTTTGGATGTTTTCTTTCCTGGCAGAGTTTCTCCTTGCAAGATATGGTGGAAAAGCTTTTGGCTGAGTGTAGAGCGGCAAGACACGCAGAAGACGCAGATACGCAGCTCTCCGAAGCTAAGTGCCGGTCCCGGGCTTCTTTCGGCACAAACCGCTCTCAGGAGCTCCCTGCGCTTGCCACAATGCTCTGTGTGCGAAGAAGCCGCTTCTTCGCCTCCGGGAGAATCGGCGAGCGGCAGCTTCCCAAAGGCGAAGATGCAAGCTGCAGCACACAGGCACAGTGTGGGCAGCATTCAGACTTAGAGAAAACAGTACTTTACCACTCTCCTGCCTTTTCCATGGTTATTCTATTGGAAAAGAACGAGTTTTGGACAACTACCTTTCATTCTTGCCAAACTCTTTGCAGACCCCCGTGCAAGCTTTAGAACAAGATTTTGGATGTTTTCTTTCCTGGCAGAGTTTCTCCTTGCAAGATATGGTGGAAAAGCTTTTTGCTGAGTGTAGAGCGGCAAGACACGCAGAAGACGCAGATACGCAGCTCTCCGAAGCTAAGTGCCGGTCCCGGGCTTCTTTCGGCACAAACCGCTCTCAGGAGCTCCCTGCGCTCGCCACAATGCTCTGTGTGCGAAGAAGCCGCTTCTTCGCCTCCGGGAGAATCGGCGAGCGGCAGCTTCCCAAAGGCGAAGATGCAAGCTGCAGCACACAGGCACAGTGTGGGCAGCCTTCAGACTTAGAGAAAACAGTACTTTACCACTCTCCTGCCTTTTCCATGGTTATTCTATTGGAAAAGAACGAGTTTTGGACAACTACCTTTCATTCTTGCCAAACTCTTTGCAGACCCCCGTGCAAGCTTTAGAACAAGATTTTGGATGTTTTCTTTCCTGGCAGAGTTTCTCCTTGCAAGATATGGTGGAAAAGCTTTTTGCTGAGTGTAGAGTGGCAAGACACGCAGAAGACGCGGATACGCAGCTCTCCGAAGCTAAGTGCCGGTCCCGGGCTTCTTTCGGCACAAACCGCTCTCAGGAGCTCCCTGCGCTCGCCACAATGCTCTGTGTGCGAAGAAGCCGCTTCTTCGCCTGCGGGAGAATCGGCGAGCGGCAGCTTCCCAAAGGCGAAGATGCAAGCTGCAGCACACAGGCACAGTGTGGGCAGCATTCAGACTTAGAGAAAACAGTACTTTACCACTCTCCTGCCTTTTCCATGGTTATTCTATTGGAAAAGAACGAGTTTTGGACAACTACCTTTCATTCTTGCCAAACTCTTTGCAGACCCCCGTGCAAGCTTTAGAACAAGATTTTGGATGTTTTCTTTCCTGGCAGAGTTTCTCCTTGCAAGATATGGTGGAAAAGCTTTTTGCTGAGTGTAGAGCGGCAAGACACGCAGAAGACGCGGATACGCAGCTCTCCGAAGCTAAGTGCCGGTCCCGGGCTTCTTTCGGCACAAACCGCTCTCAGGAGCTCCCTGCGCTCGCCACAATGCTCTGTGTGCGAAGAAGCCGCTTCTTCGCCTGCGGGAGAATCGGCGAGCGGCAGCTTCCCAAAGGCGAAGATGCAAGCTGCAGCACACAGGCACAGTGTGGGCAGCATTCAGACTTAGAGAAAACAGTACTTTACCACTCTCCTGCCTTTTCCATGGTTATTCTATTGGAAAAGAACGAGTTTTGGACAACTACCTTTCATTCTTGCCAAACTCTTTGCAGACCCCCGTGCAAGCTTTAGAACAAGATTTTGGATGTTTTCTTTCCTGGCAGAGTTTCTCCTTGCAAGATATGGTGAAAAAGCTTTTTGCTGAGTGTAGAGCGGCAAGACACGCAGAAGACGCAGATACGCAGCTCTCCGAAGCTAAGTGCCGGTCCCGGGCTTCTTTCGGCACAAACCGCTCTCAGGAGCTCCCTGCGCTCGCCACAATGCTCTGTGTGCGAAGAAGCCGCTTCTTCGCCTCCGGGAGAATCGGCGAGCGGCAGCTTCCCAAAGGCGAAGATGCAAGCTGCAGCACACAGGCACAGTGTGGGCAGCCTTCAGACTTAGAGAAAACAGTACTTTACCACTCTCCTGCCTTTTCCATGGTTATTCTATTGGAAAAGAACGAGTTTTGGACAACTACCTTTCATTCTTGCCAAACTCTTTGCAGACCCCCGTGCAAGCTTTAGAACAAGATTTTGGATGTTTTCTTTCCTGGCAGAGTTTCTCCTTGCAAGATATGGTGGAAAAGCTTTTTGCTGAGTGTAGAGCGGCAAGACACGCAGAAGACGCAGATACGCAGCTCTCCGAAGCTAAGTGCCGGTCCCGGGCTTCTTTCGGCACAAACCGCTCTCAGGAGCTCCCTGCGCTCGCCACAATGCTCTGTGTGCGAAGAAGCCGCTTCTTCGCCTCCGGGAGAATCGGCGAGCGGCAGCTTCCCAAAGGCGAAGATGCAAGCTGCAGCACACAGGCACAGTGTGGGCAGCCTTCAGACTTAGAGAAAACAGTACTTTACCACTCTCCTGCCTTTTCCATGGTTATTCTATTGGAAAAGAACGAGTTTTGGACAACTACCTTTCATTCTTGCCAAACTCTTTGCAGACCCCCGTGCAAGCTTTAGAACAAGATTTTGGATGTTTTCTTTCCTGGCAGAGTTTCTCCTTGCAAGATATGGTGGAAAAGCTTTTTGCTGAGTGTAGAGCGGCAAGACACGCAGAAGACGCAGATACGCAGCTCTCCGAAGCTAAGTGCCGGTCCCGGGCTTCTTTCGGCACAAACCGCTCTCAGGAGCTCCCTGCGCTCGCCACAATGCTCTGTGTGCGAAGAAGCCGCTTCTTCGCCTCCGGGAGAATCGGCGAGCGGCAGCTTCCCAAAGGCGAAGATGCAAGCTGCAGCACACAGGCACAGTGTGGGCAGCCTTCAGACTTAGAGAAAACAGTACTTTACCACTCTCCTGCCTTTTCCATGGTTATTCTATTGGAAAAGAACGAGTTTTGGACAACTACCTTTCATTCTTGCCAAACTCTTTGCAGACCCCCGTGCAAGCTTTAGAACAAGATTTTGGATGTTTTCTTTCCTGGCAGAGTTTCTCCTTGCAAGATATGGTGGAAAAGCTTTTGGCTGAGTGTAGAGCGGCAAGACACGCAGAAGACGCAGATACGCAGCTCTCCGAAGCTAAGTGCCGGTCCCGGGCTTCTTTCGGCACAAACCGCTCTCAGGAGCTCCCTGCGCTCGCCACAATGCTCTGTGTGCGAAGAAGCCGCTTCTTCGCCTCCGGGAGAATCGGCGAGCGGCAGCTTCCCAAAGGCGAAGATGCAAGCTGCAGCACACAGGCACAGTGTGGGCAGCCTTCAGACTTAGAGAAAACAGTACTTTACCACTCTCCTGCCTTTTCCATGGTTATTCTATTGGAAAAGAACGAGTTTTGGACAACTACCTTTCATTCTTGCCAAACTCTTTGCAGACCTCCGTGCAAGCTTTAGAACAAGATTTTGGATGTTTTCTTTCCTGGCAGAGTTTCTCCTTGCAAGATATGGTGGAAAAGCTTTTTGCTGAGTGTAGAGCGGCAAGACACGCAGAAGACGCAGATACGCAGCTCTCCGAAGCTAAGTGCCGGTCCCGGGCTTCTTTCGGCACAAACCGCTCTCAGGAGCTCCCTGCGCTGGCCAAAATGCTCTGTGTGCGAAGAAGCCGCTTCTTCGCCTGCGGGAGAATCGGCGAGCGGCAGCTTCCCAAAGGCGAAGATGCAAGCTGCAGCACACAGGCACAGTGTGGGCAGCCTTCAGACTTAGAGAAAACAGTACTTTACCACTCTCCTGCCTTATCCATGGTTATTCTATTGGAAAAGAACGAGTTTTGGACAACTACCTTTCATTCTTGCCAAACTCTTTGCAGACCCCCGTGCAAGCTTTAGAACAAGATTTTGGATGTTTTCTTTCCTGGCAGAGTTTCTCCTTGCAAGATATGGTGGAAAAGCTTTTTGCTGAGTGTAGAGCGGCAAGACACGCAGAAGACGCAGATACGCAGCTCTCCGAAGCTAAGTGCCGGTCCCGGGCTTCTTTCGGCACAAACCGCTCTCAGGAGCTCCCTGCGCTCGCCACAATGCTCTGTGTGCGAAGAAGCCGCTTCTTCGCCTGCGGGAGAATCGGCGAGCGGCAGCTTCCCAAAGGCGAAGATGCAAGCTGCAGCACACAGGCACAGTGTGGGCAGCCTTCAGACTTAGAGAAAACAGTACTTTACCACTCTCCTGCCTTTTCCATGGTTATTCTATTGGAAAAGAACGAGTTTTGGACAACTACCTTTCATTCTTGCCAAACTCTTTGCAGACCCCCGTGCAAGCTTTAGAACAAGATTTTGGATGTTTTCTTTCCTGGCAGAGTTTCTCCTTGCAAGATATGGTGGAAAAGCTTTTTGCTGAGTGTAGAGCGGCAAGACACGCAGAAGACGCAGATACGCAGCTCTCCGAAGCTAAGTGCCGGTCCCGGGCTTCTTTCGGCACAAACCGCTCTCAGGAGCTCCCTGCGCTCGCCACAATGCTCTGTGTGCGAAGAAGCCGCTTCTTCGCCTGCGGGAGAATCGGCGAGCGGCAGCTTCCCAAAGGCGAAGATGCAAGCTGCAGCACACAGGCACAGTGTGGGCAGCCTTCAGACTTAGAGAAAACAGTACTTTACCACTCTCCTGCCTTTTCCATGGTTATTCTATTGGAAAAGAACGAGTTTTGGACAACTACCTTTCATTCTTGCCAAACTCTTTGCAGACCTCCGTGCAAGCTTTAGAACAAGATTTTGGATGTTTTCTTTCCTGGCAGAGTTTCTCCTTGCAAGATATGGTGGAAAAGCTTTTTGCTGAGTGTAGAGCGGCAAGACACGCAGAAGACGCAGATACGCAGCTCTCCGAAGCTAAGTGCCGGTCCCGGGCTTCTTTCGGCACAAACCGCTCTCAGGAGCTCCCTGCGCTGGCCACAATGCTCTGTGTGCGAAGAAGCCGCTTCTTCGCCTCCGGGAGAATCGGCGAGCGGCAGCTTCCCAAAGGCGAAGATGCAAGCTGCAGCACGCAGGCACAGTGTGGGCAGCCTTCAGACTTAGAGAAAACAGTACTTTACCACTCTCCTGCCTTATCCATGGTTATTCTATTGGAAAAGAACGAGTTTTGGACAACTACCTTTCATTCTTGCCAAACTCTTTGCAGACCCCCGTGCAAGCTTTAGAACAAGATTTTGGATGTTTTCTTTCCTGGCAGAGTTTCTCCTTGCAAGATATGGTGGAAAAGCTTTTGGCTGAGTGTAGAGCGGCAAGACACGCAGAAGACGCAGATACGCAGCTCTCCGAAGCTAAGTGCCGGTCCCGGGCTTCTTTCGGCACAAACCGCTCTCAGGAGCTCCCTGCGCTCGCCACAATGCTCTGTGTGCGAAGAAGCCGCTTCTTCGCCTGCGGGAGAATCGGCGAGCGGCAGCTTCCCAAAGGCGAAGATGCAAGCTGCAGCACACAGGCACAGTGTGGGCAGCCTTCAGACTTAGAGAAAACAGTACTTTACCACTCTCCTGCCTTTTCCATGGTTATTCTATTGGAAAAGAACGAGTTTTGGACAACTACCTTTCATTCTTGCCAAACTCTTTGCAGACCCCCGTGCAAGCTTTAGAACAAGATTTTGGATGTTTTCTTTCCTGGCAGAGTTTCTCCTTGCAAGATATGGTGGAAAAGCTTTTGGCTGAGTGTAGAGCGGCAAGACACGCAGAAGACGCGGATACGCAGCTCTCCGAAGCTAAGTGCCGGTCCCGGGCTTCTTTCGGCACAAACCGCTCTCAGGAGCTCCCTGCGCTCGCCACAATGCTCTGTGTGCGAAGAAGCCGCTTCTTCGCCTGCGGGAGAATCGGCGAGCGGCAGCTTCCCAAAGGCGAAGATGCAAGCTGCAGCACACAGGCACAGTGTGGGCAGCCTTCAGACTTAGAGAAAACAGTACTTTACCACTCTCCTGCCTTTTCCATGGTTATTCTATTGGAAAAGAACGAGGTTTGGACAACTACCTTTCATTCTTGCCAAACTCTTTGCAGACCCCCGTGCAAGCTTTAGAACAAGTTTTTGGATGTTTTCTTTCCTGGCAGAGTTTCTCCTTGCAAGATATGGTGGAAAAGCTTTTTGCTGAGTGTAGAGCGGCAAGACACGCAGAAGACGCGCATACGCAGCTCTCCGAAGCTAAGTGCCGGTCCCGGGCTTCTTTCGGCACAAACAGCTCTCAGGAGCTCCCTGCGCTCGCCACAATGCTCTGTGTGCGAAGAAGCCGCTTCTTCGCCTCCGGGAGAATCGGCGAGCGGCAGCTTCCCAAAGGCGAAGATGCAAGCTGCAGCACACAGGCACAGTGTGGGCAGCATTCAGACTTAGAGAAAACAGTACTTTACCACTCTCCTGCCTTTTCCATGGTTATTCTATTGGAAAAGAACGAGTTTTGGACAACTACCTTTCATTCTTGCCAAACTCTTTGCAGACCCCCGTGCAAGCTTTAGAACAAGATTTTGGATGTTTTCTTTCCTGGCAGAGTTTCTCCTTGCAAGATATGGTGGAAAAGCTTTTTGCTGAGTGTAGAGCGGCAAGACACGCAGAAGACGCGCATACGCAGCTCTCCGAAGCTAAGTGCCGGTCCCGGGCTTCTTTCGGCACAAACCACTCTCAGGAGCTCCCTGCGCTCGCCACAATGCTCTGTGTGCGAAGAAGCCGCTTCTTCGCCTGCGGGAGAATCGGCGAGCGGCAGCTTCCCAAAGGCGAAGATGCAAGCTGCAGCACACAGGCACAGTGTGGGCAGCCTTCAGACTTAGAGAAAACAGTACTTTACCACTCTCCTGCCTTTTCCATGGTTCTTCTATTGGAAAAGAACGAGTTTTGGACAACTACCTTTCATTCTTGCCAAACTCTTTGCAGACCCCCGTGCAAGCTTTAGAACAAGATTTTGGATGTTTTCTTTCCTGGCAGAGTTTCTCCTTGCAAGATATGGTGGAAAAGCTTTTGGCTGAGTGTAGAGCGGCAAGACACGCAGAAGACGCAGATACGCAGCTCTCCGAAGCTAAGTGCCGGTCCCGGGCTTCTTTCGGCACAAACCGCTCTCAGGAGCTCCCTGCGCTCGCCACAATGCTCTGTGTGCGAAGAAGCCGCTTCTTCGCCTCCGGGAGAATCGGCGAGCGGCAGCTTGCCAAAGGCGAAGATGCAAGCTGCAGCACACAGGCACAGTGTGGGCAGCCTTCAGACTTAGAAAAAACAGTACTTTACCACTCTCCTGCCTTTTCCATGGTTATTCTATTGGAAAAGAACGAGTTTTGGACAACTACCTTTCATTCTTGCCAAACTCTTTGCAGACCCCCGTGCAAGCTTTAGAACAAGATTTTGGATGTTTTCTTTCCTGGCAGAGTTTCTCCTTGCAAGATATGGTGGAAAAGCTTTTGGCTGAGTGTAGAGCGGCAAGACACGCAGAAGACGCAGATACGCAGCTCTCCGAAGCTAAGTGCCGGTCCCGGGCTTCTTTCGGCACAAACCGCTCTCAGGAGCTCCCTGCGCTCGCCACAATGCTCTGTGTGCGAAGAAGCCGCTTCTTCGCCTCCGGGAGAATCGGCGAGCGGCAGCTTGCCAAAGGCGAAGATGCAAGCTGCAGCACACAGGCACAGTGTGGGCAGCCTTCAGACTTAGAGAAAACAGTACTTTACCACTCTCCTGCCTTTTCCATGGTTATTCTATTGGAAAAGAACGAGTTTTGGACAACTACCTTTCATTCTTGCCAAACTCTTTGCAGACCCCCGTGCAAGCTTTAGAACAAGATTTTGGATGTTTTCTTTCCTGGCAGAGTTTCTCCTTGCAAGATATGGTGGAAAAGCTTTTTGCTGAGTGTAGAGCGGCAAGACACGCAGAAGACGCAGATACGCAGCTCTCCGAAGCTAAGTGCCGGTCCCGGGCTTCTTTCGGCACAAACCGCTCTCAGGATCTCCCTGCGCTCGCCACAATGCTCTGTGTGCGAAGAAGCCGCTTCTTCGCCTCCGGGAGAATCGGCGAGCGGCAGCTTCCCAAAGGCGAAGATGCAAGCTGCAGCACACAGGCACAGTGTGGGCAGCCTTCAGACTTAGAGAAAACAGTACTTTACCACTCTCCTGCCTTTTCCATGGTTATTCTATTGGAAAAGAACGAGTTTTGGACAACTACCTTTCATTCTTGCCAAACTCTTTGCAGACCCCCGTGCAAGCTTTAGAAGAAGATTTTGGATGTTTTCTTTCCTGGCAGAGTTTCTCCTTGCAAGATATGGTGGAAAAGCTTTTGGCTGAGTGTAGAGCGGCAAGACACGCAGAAGACGCAGATACGCAGCTCTCCGAAGCTAAGTGCCGGTCCCGGGCTTCTTTCGGCACAAACCGCTCTCAGGAGCTCCCTGCGCTCGCCACAATGCTCTGTGTGCGAAGAAGCCGCTTCTTCGCCTCCGGGAGAATCGGCGAGCGGCAGCTTCCCAAAGGCGAAGATGCAAGCTGCAGCACACAGGCACAGTGTGGGCAGCCTTCAGACTTAGAGAAAACAGTACTTTACCACTCTCCTGCCTTTTCCATGGTTATTCTATTGGAAAAGAACGAGTTTTGGACAACTACCTTTCATTCTTGCCAAACTCTTTGCAGACCCCCGTGCAAGCTTTAGAACAAGATTTTGGATGTTTTCTTTCCTGGCAGAGTTTCTCCTTGCAAGATATGGTGGAAAAGCTTTTGGCTGAGTGTAGAGCGGCAAGACACGCAGAAGACGCAGATACGCAGCTCTCCGAAGCTAAGTGCCGGTCCCGGGCTTCTTTCGGCACAAACCGCTCTCAGGAGCTCCCTGCGCTCGCCACAATGCTCTGTGTGCGAAGAAGCCACTTCTTCGCCTCCGGGAGAATCGGCGAGCGGCAGCTTCCCAAAGGCGAAGATGCAAGCTGCAGCACACAGGCACAGTGTGGGCAGCCTTCAGACTTAGAGAAAACAGTACTTTACCACTCTCCTGCCTTTTCCATGGTTATTCTATTGGAAAAGAACGAGTTTTGGACAACTACCTTTCATTCTTGCCAAACTCTTTGCAGACCCCCGTGCAAGCTTTAGAACAAGATTTTGGATGTTTTCTTTCCTGGCAGAGTTTCTCCTTGCAAGATATGGTGGAAAAGCTTTTGGCTGAGTGTAGAGCGGCAAGACACGCAGAAGACGCAGATACGCAGCTCTCCGAAGCTAAGTGCCGGTCCCGGGCTTCTTTCGGCACAAACCGCTCTCAGGAGCTCCCTGCGCTCGCCACAATGCTCTGTGTGCGAAGAAGCCGCTTCTTCGCCTCCGGGAGAATCGGCGAGCGGCAGCTTCCCAAAGGCGAAGATGCAAGCTGCAGCACACAGGCACAGTGTGGGCAGCCTTCAGACTTAGAGAAAACAGTACTTTACCACTCTCCTGCCTTTTCCATGGTTATTCTATTGGAAAAGAACGAGTTTTGGACAACTACCTTTCATTCTTGCCAAACTCTTTGCAGACCTGCGTGCAAGCTTTAGAACAAGATTTTGGATGTTTTCTTTCCTGGCAGAGTTTCTCCTTGCAAGATATGGTGGAAAAGCTTTTTGCTGAGTGTAGAGCGGCAAGACACGCAGAAGACGCGGATACGCAGCTCTCCGAAGCTAAGTGCCGGTCCCGGGCTTCTTTCGGCACAAACCGCTCTCAGGAGCTCCCTGCGCTCGCCACAATGCTCTGTGTGCGAAGAAGCCGCTTCTTCGCCTGCGGGAGAATCGGCGAGCGGCAGCTTCCCAAAGGCGAAGATGCAAGCTGCAGCACGCAGGCACAGTGTGGGCAGCATTCAGACTTAGAGAAAACAGTACTTTACCACTCTCCTGCCTTTTCCATGGTTATTCTATTGGAAAAGAACGAGTTTTGGACAACTACCTTTCATTCTTGCCAAACTCTTTGCAGACCCCCGTGCAAGCTTTAGAACAAGATTTTGGATGTTTTCTTTCCTGGCAGAGTTTCTCCTTGCAAGATATGGTGAAAAAGCTTTTTGCTGAGTGTAGAGCGGCAAGACACACAGAAGACGCAGATACGCAGCTCTCCGAAGCTAAGTGCCGGTCCCGGGCTTCTTTCGGCACAAACCGCTCTCAGGAGCTCCCTGCGCTCGCCACAATGCTCTGTGTGCGAAGAAGCCGCTTCTTCGCCTCCGGGAGAATCGGCGAGCGGCAGCTTCCCAAAGGCGAAGATGCAAGCTGCAGCACACAGGCACAGTGTGGGCAGCCTTCAGACTTAGAGAAAACAGTACTTTACCACTCTCCTGCCTTTTCCATGGTTATTCTATTGGAAAAGAACGAGTTTTGGACAACTACCTTTCATTCTTGCCAAACTCTTTGCAGACCCCCGTGCAAGCTTTAGAACAAGATTTTGGATGTTTTCTTTCCTGGCAGAGTTTCTCCTTGCAAGATATGGTGAAAAAGCTTTTTGCTGAGTGTAGAGCGGCAAGACACGCAGAAGACGCAGATACGCAGCTCTCCGAAGCTAAGTGCCGGTCCCGGGCTTCTTTCGGCACAAACCGCTCTCAGGAGCTCCCTGCGCTCGCCACAATGCTCTGTGTGCGAAGAAGCCGCTTCTTCGCCTGCGGGAGAATCGGCGAGCGGCAGCTTCCCAAAGGCGAAGATGCAAGCTGCAGCACACAGGCACAGTGTGGGCAGCCTTCAGACTTAGAGAAAACAGTACTTTACCACTCTCCTGCCTTTTCCATGGTTATTCTATTGGAAAAGAACGAGTTTTGGACAACTACCTTTCATTCTTGCCAAACTCTTTGCAGACCCCCGTGCAAGCTTTAGAACAAGATTTTGGATGTTTTCTTTCCTGGCAGAGTTTCTCCTTGCAAGATATGGTGGAAAAGCTTTTGGCTGAGTGTAGAGCGGCAAGACACGCAGAAGACGCAGATACGCAGCTCTCCGAAGCTAAGTGCCGGTCCCGGGCTTCTTTCGGCACAAACCGCTCTCAGGAGCTCCCTGCGCTCGCCACAATGCTCTGTGTGCGAAGAAGCCGCTTCTTCGCCTGCGGGAGAATCGGCGAGCGGCAGCTTCCCAAAGGCGAAGATGCAAGCTGCAGCACACAGGCACAGTGTGGGCAGCCTTCAGACTTAGAGAAAACAGTACTTTACCACTCTCCTGCCTTTTCCATGGTTATTCTATTGGAAAAGAACGAGTTTTGGACAACTACCTTTCATTCTTGCCAAACTCTTTGCAGACCCCCGTGCAAGCTTTAGAAGAAGATTTTGGATGTTTTCTTTCCTGGCAGAGTTTCTCCTTGCAAGATATGGTGGAAAAGCTTTTGGCTGAGTGTAGAGCGGCAAGACACGCAGAAGACGCGCATACGCAGCTCTCCGAAGCTAAGTGCCGGTCCCGGGCTTCTTTCGGCACAAACAGCTCTCAGGAGCTCCCTGCGCTCGCCACAATGCTCTGTGTGCGAAGAAGCCGCTTCTTCGCCTGCGGGAGAATCGGCGAGCGGCAGCTTCCCAAAGGCGAAGATGCAAGCTGCAGCACACAGGCACAGTGTGGGCAGCATTCAGACTTAGAGAAAACAGTACTTTACCACTCTCCTGCCTTTTCCATGGTTATTCTATTGGAAAAGAACGAGTTTTGGACAACTACCTTTCATTCTTGCCAAACTCTTTGCAGACCCCCGTGCAAGCTTTAGAACAAGATTTTGGATGTTTTCTTTCCTGGCAGAGTTTCTCCTTGCAAGATATGGTGGAAAAGCTTTTTGCTGAGTGTAGAGCGGCAAGACACGCAGAAGACGCGCATACGCAGCTCTCCGAAGCTAAGTGCCGGTCCCGGGCTTCTTTCGGCACAAACCACTCTCAGGAGCTCCCTGCGCTCGCCACAATGCTCTGTGTGCGAAGAAGCCGCTTCTTCGCCTCCGGGAGAATCGGCGAGCGGCAGCTTCCCAAAGGCGAAGATGCAAGCTGCAGCACACAGGCACAGTGTGGGCAGCCTTCAGACTTAGAGAAAACAGTACTTTACCACTCTCCTGCCTTTTCCATGGTTATTCTATTGGAAAAGAACGAGTTTTGGACAACTACCTTTCATTCTTGCCAAACTCTTTGCAGACCTCCGTGCAAGCTTTAGAACAAGATTTTGGATGTTTTCTTTCCTGGCAGAGTTTCTCCTTGCAAGATATGGTGGAAAAGCTTTTTGCTGAGTGTAGAGCGGCAAGACACGCAGAAGACGCAGATACGCAGCTCTCCGAAGCTAAGTGCCGGTCCCGGGCTTCTTTCGGCACAAACCGCTCTCAGGAGCTCCCTGCGCTGGCCACAATGCTCTGTGTGCGAAGAAGCCGCTTCTTCGCCTCCGGGAGAATCGGCGAGCGGCAGCTTCCCAAAGGCGAAGATGCAAGCTGCAGCACGCAGGCACAGTGTGGGCAGCCTTCAGACTTAGAGAAAACAGTACTTTACCACTCTCCTGCCTTATCCATGGTTATTCTATTGGAAAAGAACGAGTTTTGGACAACTACCTTTCATTCTTGCCAAACTCTTTGCAGACCCCCGTGCAAGCTTTAGAACAAGATTTTGGATGTTTTCTTTCCTGGCAGAGTTTCTCCTTGCAAGATATGGTGGAAAAGCTTTTGGCTGAGTGTAGAGCGGCAAGACACGCAGAAGACGCAGATACGCAGCTCTCCGAAGCTAAGTGCCGGTCCCGGGCTTCTTTCGGCACAAACCGCTCTCAGGAGCTCCCTGCGCTCGCCACAATGCTCTGTGTGCGAAGAAGCCGCTTCTTCGCCTGCGGGAGAATCGGCGAGCGGCAGCTTCCCAAAGGCGAAGATGCAAGCTGCAGCACACAGGCACAGTGTGGGCAGCCTTCAGACTTAGAGAAAACAGTACTTTACCACTCTCCTGCCTTTTCCATGGTTATTCTATTGGAAAAGAACGAGTTTTGGACAACTACCTTTCATTCTTGCCAAACTCTTTGCAGACCCCCGTGCAAGCTTTAGAACAAGATTTTGGATGTTTTCTTTCCTGGCAGAGTTTCTCCTTGCAAGATATGGTGGAAAAGCTTTTGGCTGAGTGTAGAGCGGCAAGACACGCAGAAGACGCGGATACGCAGCTCTCCGAAGCTAAGTGCCGGTCCCGGGCTTCTTTCGGCACAAACCGCTCTCAGGAGCTCCCTGCGCTCGCCACAATGCTCTGTGTGCGAAGAAGCCGCTTCTTCGCCTGCGGGAGAATCGGCGAGCGGCAGCTTCCCAAAGGCGAAGATGCAAGCTGCAGCACACAGGCACAGTGTGGGCAGCCTTCAGACTTAGAGAAAACAGTACTTTACCACTCTCCTGCCTTTTCCATGGTTATTCTATTGGAAAAGAACGAGGTTTGGACAACTACCTTTCATTCTTGCCAAACTCTTTGCAGACCCCCGTGCAAGCTTTAGAACAAGTTTTTGGATGTTTTCTTTCCTGGCAGAGTTTCTCCTTGCAAGATATGGTGGAAAAGCTTTTTGCTGAGTGTAGAGCGGCAAGACACGCAGAAGACGCGCATACGCAGCTCTCCGAAGCTAAGTGCCGGTCCCGGGCTTCTTTCGGCACAAACAGCTCTCAGGAGCTCCCTGCGCTCGCCACAATGCTCTGTGTGCGAAGAAGCCGCTTCTTCGCCTCCGGGAGAATCGGCGAGCGGCAGCTTCCCAAAGGCGAAGATGCAAGCTGCAGCACACAGGCACAGTGTGGGCAGCATTCAGACTTAGAGAAAACAGTACTTTACCACTCTCCTGCCTTTTCCATGGTTATTCTATTGGAAAAGAACGAGTTTTGGACAACTACCTTTCATTCTTGCCAAACTCTTTGCAGACCCCCGTGCAAGCTTTAGAACAAGATTTTGGATGTTTTCTTTCCTGGCAGAGTTTCTCCTTGCAAGATATGGTGGAAAAGCTTTTTGCTGAGTGTAGAGCGGCAAGACACGCAGAAGACGCGCATACGCAGCTCTCCGAAGCTAAGTGCCGGTCCCGGGCTTCTTTCGGCACAAACCACTCTCAGGAGCTCCCTGCGCTCGCCACAATGCTCTGTGTGCGAAGAAGCCGCTTCTTCGCCTGCGGGAGAATCGGCGAGCGGCAGCTTCCCAAAGGCGAAGATGCAAGCTGCAGCACACAGGCACAGTGTGGGCAGCCTTCAGACTTAGAGAAAACAGTACTTTACCACTCTCCTGCCTTTTCCATGGTTCTTCTATTGGAAAAGAACGAGTTTTGGACAACTACCTTTCATTCTTGCCAAACTCTTTGCAGACCCCCGTGCAAGCTTTAGAACAAGATTTTGGATGTTTTCTTTCCTGGCAGAGTTTCTCCTTGCAAGATATGGTGGAAAAGCTTTTGGCTGAGTGTAGAGCGGCAAGACACGCAGAAGACGCAGATACGCAGCTCTCCGAAGCTAAGTGCCGGTCCCGGGCTTCTTTCGGCACAAACCGCTCTCAGGAGCTCCCTGCGCTCGCCACAATGCTCTGTGTGCGAAGAAGCCGCTTCTTCGCCTCCGGGAGAATCGGCGAGCGGCAGCTTGCCAAAGGCGAAGATGCAAGCTGCAGCACACAGGCACAGTGTGGGCAGCCTTCAGACTTAGAAAAAACAGTACTTTACCACTCTCCTGCCTTTTCCATGGTTATTCTATTGGAAAAGAACGAGTTTTGGACAACTACCTTTCATTCTTGCCAAACTCTTTGCAGACCCCCGTGCAAGCTTTAGAACAAGATTTTGGATGTTTTCTTTCCTGGCAGAGTTTCTCCTTGCAAGATATGGTGGAAAAGCTTTTGGCTGAGTGTAGAGCGGCAAGACACGCAGAAGACGCAGATACGCAGCTCTCCGAAGCTAAGTGCCGGTCCCGGGCTTCTTTCGGCACAAACCGCTCTCAGGAGCTCCCTGCGCTCGCCACAATGCTCTGTGTGCGAAGAAGCCGCTTCTTCGCCTCCGGGAGAATCGGCGAGCGGCAGCTTGCCAAAGGCGAAGATGCAAGCTGCAGCACACAGGCACAGTGTGGGCAGCCTTCAGACTTAGAGAAAACAGTACTTTACCACTCTCCTGCCTTTTCCATGGTTATTCTATTGGAAAAGAACGAGTTTTGGACAACTACCTTTCATTCTTGCCAAACTCTTTGCAGACCCCCGTGCAAGCTTTAGAACAAGATTTTGGATGTTTTCTTTCCTGGCAGAGTTTCTCCTTGCAAGATATGGTGGAAAAGCTTTTTGCTGAGTGTAGAGCGGCAAGACACGCAGAAGACGCAGATACGCAGCTCTCCGAAGCTAAGTGCCGGTCCCGGGCTTCTTTCGGCACAAACCGCTCTCAGGAGCTCCCTGCGCTCGCCACAATGCTCTGTGTACGAAGAAGCCGCTTCTTCGCCTCCGGGAGAATCGGCGAGCGGCAGCTTCCCAAAGGCGAAGATGCAAGCTGCAGCACACAGGCACAGTGTGGGCAGCCTTCAGACTTAGAGAAAACAGTACTTTACCACTCTCCTGCCTTTTCCATGGTTATTCTATTGGAAAAGAACGAGTTTTGGACAACTACCTTTCATTCTTGCCAAACTCTTTGCAGACCCCCGTGCAAGCTTTAGAAGAAGATTTTGGATGTTTTCTTTCCTGGCAGAGTTTCTCCTTGCAAGATATGGTGGAAAAGCTTTTGGCTGAGTGTAGAGCGGCAAGACACGCAGAAGACGCAGATACGCAGCTCTCCGAAGCTAAGTGCCGGTCCCGGGCTTCTTTCGGCACAAACCGCTCTCAGGAGCTCCCTGCGCTCGCCACAATGCTCTGTGTGCGAAGAAGCCGCTTCTTCGCCTCCGGGAGAATCGGCGAGCGGCAGCTTCCCAAAGGCGAAGATGCAAGCTGCAGCACACAGGCACAGTGTGGGCAGCCTTCAGACTTAGAGAAAACAGTACTTTACCACTCTCCTGCCTTTTCCATGGTTATTCTATTGGAAAAGAACGAGTTTTGGACAACTACCTTTCATTCTTGCCAAACTCTTTGCAGACCCCCGTGCAAGCTTTAGAACAAGATTTTGGATGTTTTCTTTCCTGGCAGAGTTTCTCCTTGCAAGATATGGTGGAAAAGCTTTTGGCTGAGTGTAGAGCGGCAAGACACGCAGAAGACGCAGATACGCAGCTCTCCGAAGCTAAGTGCCGGTCCCGGGCTTCTTTCGGCACAAACCGCTCTCAGGAGCTCCCTGCGCTCGCCACAATGCTCTGTGTGCGAAGAAGCCACTTCTTCGCCTCCGGGAGAATCGGCGAGCGGCAGCTTCCCAAAGGCGAAGATGCAAGCTGCAGCACACAGGCACAGTGTGGGCAGCCTTCAGACTTAGAGAAAACAGTACTTTACCACTCTCCTGCCTTTTCCATGGTTATTCTATTGGAAAAGAACGAGTTTTGGACAACTACCTTTCATTCTTGCCAAACTCTTTGCAGACCCCCGTGCAAGCTTTAGAACAAGATTTTGGATGTTTTCTTTCCTGGCAGAGTTTCTCCTTGCAAGATATGGTGGAAAAGCTTTTGGCTGAGTGTAGAGCGGCAAGACACGCAGAAGACGCAGATACGCAGCTCTCCGAAGCTAAGTGCCGGTCCCGGGCTTCTTTCGGCACAAACCGCTCTCAGGAGCTCCCTGCGCTCGCCACAATGCTCTGTGTGCGAAGAAGCCGCTTCTTCGCCTCCGGGAGAATCGGCGAGCGGCAGCTTCCCAAAGGCGAAGATGCAAGCTGCAGCACACAGGCACAGTGTGGGCAGCCTTCAGACTTAGAGAAAACAGTACTTTACCACTCTCCTGCCTTTTCCATGGTTATTCTATTGGAAAAGAACGAGTTTTGGACAACTACCTTTCATTCTTGCCAAACTCTTTGCAGACCTGCGTGCAAGCTTTAGAACAAGATTTTGGATGTTTTCTTTCCTGGCAGAGTTTCTCCTTGCAAGATATGGTGGAAAAGCTTTTTGCTGAGTGTAGAGCGGCAAGACACGCAGAAGACGCGGATACGCAGCTCTCCGAAGCTAAGTGCCGGTCCCGGGCTTCTTTCGGCACAAACCGCTCTCAGGAGCTCCCTGCGCTCGCCACAATGCTCTGTGTGCGAAGAAGCCGCTTCTTCGCCTGCGGGAGAATCGGCGAGCGGCAGCTTCCCAAAGGCGAAGATGCAAGCTGCAGCACGCAGGCACAGTGTGGGCAGCATTCAGACTTAGAGAAAACAGTACTTTACCACTCTCCTGCCTTTTCCATGGTTATTCTATTGGAAAAGAACGAGTTTTGGACAACTACCTTTCATTCTTGCCAAACTCTTTGCAGACCCCCGTGCAAGCTTTAGAACAAGATTTTGGATGTTTTCTTTCCTGGCAGAGTTTCTCCTTGCAAGATATGGTGAAAAAGCTTTTTGCTGAGTGTAGAGCGGCAAGACACACAGAAGACGCAGATACGCAGCTCTCCGAAGCTAAGTGCCGGTCCCGGGCTTCTTTCGGCACAAACCGCTCTCAGGAGCTCCCTGCGCTCGCCACAATGCTCTGTGTGCGAAGAAGCCGCTTCTTCGCCTCCGGGAGAATCGGCGAGCGGCAGCTTCCCAAAGGCGAAGATGCAAGCTGCAGCACACAGGCACAGTGTGGGCAGCCTTCAGACTTAGAGAAAACAGTACTTTACCACTCTCCTGCCTTTTCCATGGTTATTCTATTGGAAAAGAACGAGTTTTGGACAACTACCTTTCATTCTTGCCAAACTCTTTGCAGACCCCCGTGCAAGCTTTAGAACAAGATTTTGGATGTTTTCTTTCCTGGCAGAGTTTCTCCTTGCAAGATATGGTGAAAAAGCTTTTTGCTGAGTGTAGAGCGGCAAGACACGCAGAAGACGCAGATACGCAGCTCTCCGAAGCTAAGTGCCGGTCCCGGGCTTCTTTCGGCACAAACCGCTCTCAGGAGCTCCCTGCGCTCGCCACAATGCTCTGTGTGCGAAGAAGCCGCTTCTTCGCCTGCGGGAGAATCGGCGAGCGGCAGCTTCCCAAAGGCGAAGATGCAAGCTGCAGCACACAGGCACAGTGTGGGCAGCCTTCAGACTTAGAGAAAACAGTACTTTACCACTCTCCTGCCTTTTCCATGGTTATTCTATTGGAAAAGAACGAGTTTTGGACAACTACCTTTCATTCTTGCCAAACTCTTTGCAGACCCCCGTGCAAGCTTTAGAACAAGATTTTGGATGTTTTCTTTCCTGGCAGAGTTTCTCCTTGCAAGATATGGTGGAAAAGCTTTTGGCTGAGTGTAGAGCGGCAAGACACGCAGAAGACGCAGATACGCAGCTCTCCGAAGCTAAGTGCCGGTCCCGGGCTTCTTTCGGCACAAACCGCTCTCAGGAGCTCCCTGCGCTCGCCACAATGCTCTGTGTGCGAAGAAGCCGCTTCTTCGCCTGCGGGAGAATCGGCGAGCGGCAGCTTCCCAAAGGCGAAGATGCAAGCTGCAGCACACAGGCACAGTGTGGGCAGCCTTCAGACTTAGAGAAAACAGTACTTTACCACTCTCCTGCCTTTTCCATGGTTATTCTATTGGAAAAGAACGAGTTTTGGACAACTACCTTTCATTCTTGCCAAACTCTTTGCAGACCCCCGTGCAAGCTTTAGAAGAAGATTTTGGATGTTTTCTTTCCTGGCAGAGTTTCTCCTTGCAAGATATGGTGGAAAAGCTTTTGGCTGAGTGTAGAGCGGCAAGACACGCAGAAGACGCGCATACGCAGCTCTCCGAAGCTAAGTGCCGGTCCCGGGCTTCTTTCGGCACAAACAGCTCTCAGGAGCTCCCTGCGCTCGCCACAATGCTCTGTGTGCGAAGAAGCCGCTTCTTCGCCTGCGGGAGAATCGGCGAGCGGCAGCTTCCCAAAGGCGAAGATGCAAGCTGCAGCACACAGGCACAGTGTGGGCAGCATTCAGACTTAGAGAAAACAGTACTTTACCACTCTCCTGCCTTTTCCATGGTTATTCTATTGGAAAAGAACGAGTTTTGGACAACTACCTTTCATTCTTGCCAAACTCTTTGCAGACCCCCGTGCAAGCTTTAGAACAAGATTTTGGATGTTTTCTTTCCTGGCAGAGTTTCTCCTTGCAAGATATGGTGGAAAAGCTTTTTGCTGAGTGTAGAGCGGCAAGACACGCAGAAGACGCGCATACGCAGCTCTCCGAAGCTAAGTGCCGGTCCCGGGCTTCTTTCGGCACAAACCACTCTCAGGAGCTCCCTGCGCTCGCCACAATGCTCTGTGTGCGAAGAAGCCGCTTCTTCGCCTGCGGGAGAATCGGCGAGCGGCAGCTTCCCAAAGGCGAAGATGCAAGCTGCAGCACACAGGCACAGTGTGGGCAGCCTTCAGACTTAGAGAAAACAGTACTTTACCACTCTCCTGCCTTTTCCATGGTTATTCTATTGGAAAAGAACGAGTTTTGGACAACTACCTTTCATTCTTGCCAAACTCTTTGCAGACCCCCGTGCAAGCTTTAGAACAAGATTTTGGATGTTTTCTTTCCTGGCAGAGTTTCTCCTTGCAAGATATGGTGAAAAAGCTTTTTGCTGAGTGTAGAGCGGCAAGACACGCAGAAGACGCGGATACGCAGCTCTCCGAAGCTAAGTGCCGGTCCCGGGCTTCTTTCGGCACAAACCGCTCTCAGGAGCTCCCTGCGCTCGCCACAATGCTCTGTGTGCGAAGAAGCCGCTTCTTCGCCTGCGGGAGAATCGGCGAGCGGCAGCTTCCCAAAGGCGAAGATGCCAGCTGCAGCACACAGGCACAGTGTGGGCAGCCTTCAGACTTAGAGAAAACAGTACTTTACCACTCTCCTGCCTTTTCCATGGTTATTCTATTGGAAAAGAACGAGTTTTGGACAACTACCTTTCATTCTTGCCAAACTCTTTGCAGACCCCCGTGCAAGCTTTAGAACAAGATTTTGGATGTTTTCTTTCCTGGCAGAGTTTCTCCTTGCAAGATATGGTGGAAAAGCTTTTGGCTGAGTGTAGAGCGGCAAGACACGCAGAAGACGCAGATACGCAGCTCTCCGAAGCTAAGTGCCGGTCCCGGGCTTCTTTCGGCACAAACCGCTCTCAGGAGCTCCCTGCGCTCGCCACAATGCTCTGTGTGCGAAGAAGCCGCTTCTTCGCCTCCGGGAGAATCGGCGAGCGGCAGCTTCCCAAAGGCGAAGATGCAAGCTGCAGCACACAGGCACAGTGTGGGCAGCATTCAGACTTAGAGAAAACAGTACTTTACCACTCTCCTGCCTTTTCCATGGTTATTCTATTGGAAAAGAACGAGTTTTGGACAACTACCTTTCATTCTTGCCAAACTCTTTGCAGACCCCCGTGCAAGCTTTAGAACAAGATTTTGGATGTTTTCTTTCCTGGCAGAGTTTCTCCTTGCAAGATATGGTGGAAAAGCTTTTGGCTGAGTGTAGAGCGGCAAGACACGCAGAAGACGCAGATACGCAGCTCTCCGAAGCTAAGTGCCGGTCCCGGGCTTCTTTCGGCACAAACCGCTCTCAGGAGCTCCCTGCGCTCGCCACAAAGCTCTGTGTGCGAAGAAGCCGCTTCTTCGCCTCCGGGAGAATCGGCGAGCGGCAGCTTCCCAAAGGCGAAGATGCAAGCTGCAGCACACAGGCACAGTGTGGGCAGCCTTCAGACTTAGAGAAAACAGTACTTTACCACTCTCCTGCCTTTTCCATGGTTATTCTATTGGAAAAGAACGAGTTTTGGACAACTACCTTTCATTCTTGCCAAACTCTTTGCAGACCCCCGTGCAAGCTTTAGAACAAGATTTTGGATGTTTTCTTTCCTGGCAGAGTTTCTCCTTGCAAGATATGCTGGAAAAGCTTTTGGCTGAGTGTAGAGCGGCAAGACACGCAGAAGACGCAGATACGCAGCTCTCCGAAGCTAAGTGCCGGTCCCGGGCTTCTTTCGGCACAAACCGCTCTCAGGAGCTCCCTGCGCTCGCCACAATGCTCTGTGTGCGAAGAAGCCGCTTCTTCGCCTGCGGGAGAATCGGCGAGCGGCAGCTTCCCAAAGGCGAAGATGCAAGCTGCAGCACACAGGCACAGTGTGGGCAGCCTTCAGACTTAGAGAAAACAGTACTTTACCACTCTCCTGCCTTTTCCATGGTTATTCTATTGGAAAAGAACGAGTTTTGGACAACTACCTTTCATTCTTGCCAAACTCTTTGCAGACCCCCGTGCAAGCTTTAGAACAAGATTTTGGATGTTTTCTTTCCTGGCAGAGTTTCTCCTTGCAAGATATGGTGGAAAAGCTTTTGGCTGAGTGTAGAGCGGCAAGACACGCAGAAGACGCAGATACGCAGCTCTCCGAAGCTAAGTGCCGGTCCCGGGCTTCTTTCGGCACAAACCGCTCTCAGGAGCTCCCTGCGCTCGCCACAATGCTCTGTGTGCGAAGAAGCCGCTTCTTCGCCTGCGGGAGAATCGGCGAGCGGCAGCTTCCCAAAGGCGAAGATGCAAGCTGCAGCACACAGGCACAGTGTGGGCAGCCTTCAGACTTAGAGAAAACAGTACTTTACCACTCTCCTGCCTTTTCCATGGTTATTCTATTGGAAAAGAACGAGTTTTGGACAACTACCTTTCATTCTTGCCAAACTCTTTGCAGACCCCCGTGCAAGCTTTAGAACAAGATTTTGGATGTTTTCTTTCCTGGCAGAGTTTCTCCTTGCAAGATATGGTGGAAAAGCTTTTTGCTGAGTGTAGAGCGGCAAGACACGCAGAAGACGCAGATACGCAGCTCTCCGAAGCTAAGTGCCGGTCCCGGGCTTCTTTCGGCACAAACCGCTCTCAGGAGCTCCCTGCGCTCGCCACAATGCTCTGTGTGCGAAGAAGCCGCTTCTTCGCCTGCGGGAGAATCGGCGAGCGGCAGCTTCCCAAAGGCGAAGATGCAAGCTGCAGCACACAGGCACAGTGTGGGCAGCCTTCAGACTTAGAGAAAACAGTACTTTACCACTCTCCTGCCTTTTCCATGGTTATTCTATTGGAAAAGAACGAGTTTTGGACAACTACCTTTCATTCTTGCCAAACTCTTTGCAGACCCCCGTGCAAGCTTTAGAACAAGATTTTGGATGTTTTCTTTCCTGGCAGAGTTTCTCCTTGCAAGATATGGTGGAAAAGCTTTTTGCTGAGTGTAGAGCGGCAAGACACGCAGAAGACGCGGATACGCAGCTCTCCGAAGCTAAGTGCCGGTCCCGGGCTTCTTTCGGCACAAACCGCTCTCAGGAGCTCCCTGCGCTCGCCACAATGCTCTGTGTGCGAAGAAGCCGCTTCTTCGCCTCCGGGAGAATCGGCGAGCGGCAGCTTCCCAAAGGCGAAGATGCAAGCTGCAGCACACAGGCACAGTGTGGGCAGCCTTCAGACTTAGAGAAAACAGTACTTTACCACTCTCCTGCCTTTTCCATGGTTATTCTATTGGAAAAGAACGAGTTTTGGACAACTACCTTTCATTCTTGCCAAACTCTTTGCAGACCCCCGTGCAAGCTTTAGAACAAGATTTTGGATGTTTTCTTTCCTGGCAGAGTTTCTCCTTGCAAGATATGGTGAAAAAGCTTTTTGCTGAGTGTAGAGCGGCAAGACACGCAGAAGACGCAGATACGCAGCTCTCCGAAGCTAAGTGCCGGTCCCGGGCTTCTTTCGGCACAAACCGCTCTCAGGAGCTCCCTGCGCTCGCCACAATGCTCTGTGTGCGAAGAAGCCGCTTCTTCGCCTGCGGGAGAATCGGCGAGCGGCAGCTTCCCAAAGGCGAAGATGCAAGCTGCAGCACACAGGCACAGTGTGGGCAGCCTTCAGACTTAGAGAAAACAGTACTTTACCACTCTCCTGCCTTTTCCATGGTTATTCTATTGGAAAAGAACGAGTTTTGGACAACTACCTTTCATTCTTGCCAAACTCTTTGCAGACCTCCGTGCAAGCTTTAGAACAAGATTTTGGATGTTTTCTTTCCTGGCAGAGTTTCTCCTTGCAAGATATGGTGGAAAAGCTTTTGGCTGAGTGTAGAGCGGCAAGACACGCAGAAGACGCAGATACGCAGCTCTCCGAAGCTAAGTGCCGGTCCCGGGCTTCTTTCGGCACAAACCGCTCTCAGGAGCTCCCTGCGCTCGCCACAATGCTCTGTGTGCGAAGAAGCCGCTTCTTCGCCTGCGGGAGAATCGGCGAGCGGCAGCTTGCCAAAGGCGAAGATGCAAGCTGCAGCACACAGGCACAGTGTGGGCAGCCTTCAGACTTAGAGAAAACAGTACTTTACCACTCTCCTGCCTTTTCCATGGTTATTCTATTGGAAAAGAACGAGGTTTGGACAACTACCTTTCATTCTTGCCAAACTCTTTGCAGACCCCCGTGCAAGCTTTAGAACAAGATTTTGGATGTTTTCTTTCCTGGCAGAGTTTCTCCTTGCAAGATATGGTGGAAAAGCTTTTTGCTGAGTGTAGAGCGGCAAGACACGCAGAAGACGCGGATACGCAGCTCTCCGAAGCTAAGTGCCGGTCCCGGGCTTCTTTCGGCACAAACCGCTCTCAGGAGCTCCCTGCGCTCGCCACAATGCTCTGTGTGCGAAGAAGCCGCTTCTTCGCCTGCGGGAGAATCGGCGAGCGGCAGCTTCCCAAAGGCGAAGATGCAAGCTGCAGCACACAGGCACAGTGTGGGCAGCCTTCAGACTTAGAGAAAACAGTACTTTACCACTCTCCTGCCTTTTCCATGGTTATTCTATTGGAAAAGAACGAGGTTTGGACAACTACCTTTCATTCTTGCCAAACTCTTTGCAGACCCCCGTGCAAGCTTTAGAACAAGTTTTTGGATGTTTTCTTTCCTGGCAGAGTTTCTCCTTGCAAGATATGGTGGAAAAGCTTTTTGCTGAGTGTAGAGCGGCAAGACACGCAGAAGACGCGGATACGCAGCTCTCCGAAGCTAAGTGCCGGTCCCGGGCTTCTTTCGGCACAAACCGCTCTCAGGAGCTCCCTGCGCTCGCCACAATGCTCTGTGTGCGAAGAAGCCGCTTCTTCGCCTGCGGGAGAATCGGCGAGCGGCAGCTTCCCAAAGGCGAAGATGCAAGCTGCAGCACACAGGCACAGTGTGGGCAGCATTCAGACTTAGAGAAAACAGTACTTTACCACTCTCCTGCCTTTTCCATGGTTATTCTATTGGAAAAGAACGAGTTTTGGACAACTACCTTTCATTCTTGCCAAACTCTTTGCAGACCCCCGTGCAAGCTTTAGAACAAGATTTTGGATGTTTTCTTTCCTGGCAGAGTTTCTCCTTGCAAGATATGGTGGAAAAGCTTTTGGCTGAGTGTAGAGCGGCAAGACACGCAGAAGACGCAGATACGCAGCTCTCCGAAGCTAAGTGCCGGTCCCGGGCTTCTTTCGGCACAAACCGCTCTCAGGAGCTCCCTGCGCTCGCCACAATGCTCTGTGTGCGAAGAAGCCGCTTCTTCGCCTGCGGGAGAATCGGCGAGCGGCAGCTTCCCAAAGGCGAAGATGCAAGCTGCAGCACACAGGCACAGTGTGGGCAGCCTTCAGACTTAGAGAAAACAGTACTTTACCACTCTCCTGCCTTTTCCATGGTTATTCTATTGGAAAAGAACGAGGTTTGGACAACTACCTTTCATTCTTGCCAAACTCTTTGCAGACCCCCGTGCAAGCTTTAGAACAAGTTTTTGGATGTTTTCTTTCCTGGCAGAGTTTCTCCTTGCAAGATATGGTGGAAAAGCTTTTTGCTGAGTGTAGAGCGGCAAGACACGCAGAAGACGCGGATACGCAGCTCTCCGAAGCTAAGTGCCGGTCCCGGGCTTCTTTCGGCACAAACCGCTCTCAGGAGCTCCCTGCGCTCGCCACAATGCTCTGTGTGCGAAGAAGCCGCTTCTTCGCCTCCGGGAGAATCGGCGAGCGGCAGCTTCCCAAAGGCGAAGATGCAAGCTGCAGCACACAGGCACAGTGTGGGCAGCCTTCAGACTTAGAGAAAACAGTACTTTACCACTCTCCTGCCTTTTCCATGGTTATTCTATTGGAAAAGAACGAGTTTTGGACAACTACCTTTCATTCTTGCCAAACTCTTTGCAGACCCCCGTGCAAGCTTTAGAACAAGATTTTGGATGTTTTCTTTCCTGGCAGAGTTTCTCCTTGCAAGATATGGTGGAAAAGCTTTTTGCTGAGTGTAGAGCGGCAAGACACGCAGAAGACGCAGATACGCAGCTCTCCGAAGCTAAGTGCCGGTCCCGGGCTTCTTTCGGCACAAACCGCTCTCAGGAGCTCCCTGCGCTCGCCACAATGCTCTGTGTGCGAAGAAGCCGCTTCTTCGCCTCCGGGAGAATCGGCGAGCGGCAGCTTCCCAAAGGCGAAGATGCAAGCTGCAGCACACAGGCACAGTGTGGGCAGCCTTCAGACTTAGAGAAAACAGTACTTTACCACTCTCCTGCCTTTTCCATGGTTATTCTATTGGAAAAGAACGAGTTTTGGACAACTACCTTTCATTCTTGCCAAACTCTTTGCAGACCTCCGTGCAAGCTTTAGAACAAGATTTTGGATGTTTTCTTTCCTGGCAGAGTTTCTCCTTGCAAGATATGGTGGAAAAGCTTTTTGCTGAGTGTAGAGCGGCAAGACACGCAGAAGACGCAGATACGCAGCTCTCCGAAGCTAAGTGCCGGTCCCGGGCTTCTTTCGGCACAAACCGCTCTCAGGAGCTCCCTGCGCTCGCCACAATGCTCTGTGTGCGAAGAAGCCGCTTCTTCGCCTCCGGGAGAATCGGCGTGCGGCAGCTTCCCAAAGGCGAAGATGCAAGCTGCAGCACACAGGCACATTGTGGGCAGCCTTCAGACTTAGAGAAAACAGTACTTTACCACTCTCCTGCCTTTTCCATGGTTATTCTATTGGAAAAGAACGAGTTTTGGACAACTACCTTTCATTCTTGCCAAACTCTTTGCAGACCCCCGTGCAAGCTTTAGAACAAGATTTTGGATGTTTTCTTTCCTGGCAGAGTTTCTCCTTGCAAGATATGGTGGAAAAGCTTTTTGCTGAGTGTAGAGCGGCAAGACACGCAGAAGACGCAGATACGCAGCTCTCCGAAGCTAAGTGCCGGTCCCGGGCTTCTTTCGGCACAAACCGCTCTCAGGAGCTCCCTGCGCTCGCCACAATGCTCTGTGTGCGAAGAAGCCGCTTCTTCGCCTCCGGGAGAATCGGCGAGCGGCAGCTTCCCAAAGGCGAAGATGCAAGCTGCAGCACACAGGCACAGTGTGGGCAGCCTTCAGACTTAGAGAAAACAGTACTTTACCACTCTCCTGCCTTATCCATGGTTATTCTATTGGAAAAGAACGAGTTTTGGACAACTACCTTTCATTCTTGCCAAACTCTTTGCAGACCTCCGTGCAAGCTTTAGAACAAGATTTTGGATGTTTTCTTTCCTGGCAGAGTTTCTCCTTGCAAGATATGGTGGAAAAGCTTTTGGCTGAGTGTAGAGCGGCAAGACACGCAGAAGACGCAGATACGCAGCTCTCCGAAGCTAAGTGCCGGTCCCGGGCTTCTTTCGGCACAAACCGCTCTCAGGAGCTCCCTGCGCTCGCCACAATGCTCTGTGTGCGAAGAAGCCGCTTCTTCGCCTCCGGGAGAATCGGCGAGCGGCAGCTTCCCAAAGGCGAAGATGCAAGCTGCAGCACACAGGCACAGTGTGGGCAGCCTTCAGACTTAGAGAAAACAGTACTTTACCACTCTCCTGCCTTTTCCATGGTTATTCTATTGGAAAAGAACGAGTTTTGGACAACTACCTTTCATTCTTGCCAAACTCTTTGCAGACCTCCGTGCAAGCTTTAGAACAAGATTTTGGATGTTTTCTTTCCTGGCAGAGTTTCTCCTTGCAAGATATGGTGGAAAAGCTTTTTGCTGAGTGTAGAGCGGCAAGACACGCAGAAGACGCAGATACGCAGCTCTCCGAAGCTAAGTGCCGGTCCCGGGCTTCTTTCGGCACAAACCGCTCTCAGGAGCTCCCCGCGCTCGCCACAATGCTCTGTGTGCGAAGAAGCCGCTTCTTCGCCTGCGGGAGAATCGGCGAGCGGCAGCTTCCCAAAGGCGAAGATGCAAGCTGCAGCACACAGGCACATTGTGGGCAGCCTTCAGACTTAGAGAAAACAGTACTTTACCACTCTCCTGCCTTTTCCATGGTTATTCTATTGGAAAAGAACGAGTTTTGGACAACTACCTTTCATTCTTGCCAAACTCTTTGCAGACCCCCGTGCAAGCTTTAGAACAAGATTTTGGATGTTTTCTTTCCTGGCAGAGTTTCTCCTTGCAAGATATGGTGGAAAAGCTTTTGGCTGAGTGTAGAGCGGCAAGACACGCAGAAGACGCAGATACGCAGCTCTCCGAAGCTAAGTGCCGGTCCCGGGCTTCTTTCGGCACAAACCGCTCTCAGGAGCTCCCTGCGCTCGCCACAATGCTCTGTGTGCGAAGAAGCCGCTTCTTCGCCTGCGGGAGAATCGGCGAGCGGCAGCTTCCCAAAGGCGAAGATGCAAGCTGCAGCACACAGGCACAGTGTGGGCAGCCTTCAGACTTAGAGAAAACAGTACTTTACCACTCTCCTGCCTTATCCATGGTTATTCTATTGGAAAAGAACGAGTTTTGGACAACTACCTTTCATTCTTGCCAAACTCTTTGCAGACCTCCGTGCAAGCTTTAGAACAAGATTTTGGATGTTTTCTTTCCTGGCAGAGTTTCTCCTTGCAAGATATGGTGGAAAAGCTTTTGGCTGAGTGTAGAGCGGCAAGACACGCAGAAGACGCAGATACGCAGCTCTCCGAAGCTAAGTGCCGGTCCCGGGCTTCTTTCGGCACAAACCGCTCTCAGGAGCTCCCTGCGCTCGCCACAATGCTCTGTGTGCGAAGAAGCCGCTTCTTCGCCTCCGGGAGAATCGGCGAGCGGCAGCTTCCCAAAGGCGAAGATGCAAGCTGCAGCACACAGGCACAGTGTGGGCAGCCTTCAGACTTAGAGAAAACAGTACTTTACCACTCTCCTGCCTTTTCCATGGTTATTCTATTGGAAAAGAACGAGTTTTGGACAACTACCTTTCATTCTTGCCAAACTCTTTGCAGACCCCCGTGCAAGCTTTAGAACAAGATTTTGGATGTTTTCTTTCCTGGCAGAGTTTCTCCTTGCAAGATATGGTGGAAAAGCTTTTTGCTGAGTGTAGAGCGGCAAGACCCGCAGAAGACGCGGATACGCAGCTCTCCGAAGCTAAGTGCCGGTCCCGGGCTTCTTTCGGCACAAACCGCTCTCAGGAGCTCCCTGCGCTCGCCACAATGCTCTGTGTGCGAAGAAGCCGCTTCTTCGCCTCCGGGAGAATCGGCGAGCGGCAGCTTCCCAAAGGCGAAGATGCAAGCTGCAGCACGCAGGCACAGTGTGGGCAGCCTTCAGACTTAGAGAAAACAGTACTTTACCACTCTCCTGCCTTTTCCATGGTTATTCTATTGGAAAAGAACGAGTTTTGGACAACTACCTTTCATTCTTGCCAAACTCTTTGCAGACCCCCGTGCAAGCTTTAGAACAAGATTTTGGATGTTTTCTTTCCTGGCAGAGTTTCTCCTTGCAAGATATGGTGGAAAAGCTTTTGGCTGAGTGTAGAGCGGCAAGACACGCAGAAGACGCAGATACGCAGCTCTCCGAAGCTAAGTGCCGGTCCCGGGCTTCTTTCGGCACAAACCGCTCTCAGGAGCTCCCTGCGCTCGCCACAATGCTCTGTGTGCGAAGAAGCCGCTTCTTCGCCTCCGGGAGAATCGGCGAGCGGCAGCTTCGCAAAGGCGAAGATGCAAGCTGCAGCACACAGGCACAGTGTGGGCAGCCTTCAGACTTAGAGAAAACAGTACTTTACCACTCTCCTGCCTTTTCCATGGTTATTCTATTGGAAAAGAACGAGTTTTGGACAACTACCTTTCATTCTTGCCAAACTCTTTGCAGACCCCCGTGCAAGCTTTAGAACAAGATTTTGGATGTTTTCTTTCCTGGCAGAGTTTCTCCTTGCAAGATATGGTGGAAAAGCTTTTGGCTGAGTGTAGAGCGGCAAGACACGCAGAAGACGCAGATACGCAGCTCTCCGAAGCTAAGTGCCGGTCCCGGGCTTCTTTCGGCACAAACCGCTCTCAGGAGCTCCCTGCGCTCGCCACAATGCTCTGTGTGCGAAGAAGCCGCTTCTTCGCCTGCGGGAGAATCGGCGAGCGGCAGCTTCCCAAAGGCGAAGATGCAAGCTGCAGCACACAGGCAAGTGTGGGCAGCCTTCAGACTTAGAGAAAACAGTACTTTACCACTCTCCTGCCTTTTCCATGGTTATTCTATTGGAAAAGAACGAGTTTTGGACAACTACCTTTCATTCTTGCCAAACTCTTTGCAGACCCCCGTGCAAGCTTTAGAACAAGATTTTGGATGTTTTCTTTCCTGGCAGAGTTTCTCCTTGCAAGATATGGTGGAAAAGCTTTTTGCTGAGTGTAGAGCGGCAAGACACGCAGAAGACGCAGATACGCAGCTCTCCGAAGCTAAGTGCCGGTCCCGGGCTTCTTTCGGCACAAACCGCTCTCAGGAGCTCCCTGCGCTCGCCACAATGCTCTGTGTGCGAAGAAGCCGCTTCTTCGCCTGCGGGAGAATCGGCGAGCGGCAGCTTCCCAAAGGCGAAGATGCAAGCTGCAGCACACAGGCACAGTGTGGGCAGCCTTCAGACTTAGAGAAAACAGTACTTTACCACTCTCCTGCCTTTTCCATGGTTATTCTATTGGAAAAGAACGAGTTTTGGACAACTACCTTTCATTCTTGCCAAACTCTTTGCAGACCCCCGTGCAAGCTTTAGAACAAGATTTTGGATGTTTTCTTTCCTGGCAGAGTTTCTCCTTGCAAGATATGGTGGAAAAGCTTTTTGCTGAGTGTAGAGCGGCAAGACACGCAGAAGACGCAGATACGCAGCTCTCCGAAGCTAAGTGCCGGTCCCGGGCTTCTTTCGGCACAAACCGCTCTCAGGAGCTCCCTGCGCTCGCCACAATGCTCTGTGTGCGAAGAAGCCGCTTCTTCGCCTGCGGGAGAATCGGCGAGCGGCAGCTTCCCAAAGGCGAAGATGCCAGCTGCAGCACACAGGCACAGTGTGGGCAGCCTTCAGACTTAGAGAAAACAGTACTTTACCACTCTCCTGCCTTTTCCATGGTTATTCTATTGGAAAAGAACGAGTTTTGGACAACTACCTTTCATTCTTGCCAAACTCTTTGCAGACCCCCGTGCAAGCTTTAGAACAAGATTTTGGATGTTTTCTTTCCTGGCAGAGTTTCTCCTTGCAAGATATGGTGGAAAAGCTTTTGGCTGAGTGTAGAGCGGCAAGACACGCAGAAGACGCAGATACGCAGCTCTCCGAAGCTAAGTGCCGGTCCCGGGCTTCTTTCGGCACAAACCGCTCTCAGGAGCTCCCTGCGCTCGCCACAATGCTCTGTGTGCGAAGAAGCCGCTTCTTCGCCTCCGGGAGAATCGGCGAGCGGCAGCTTCCCAAAGGCGAAGATGCAAGCTGCAGCACACAGGCACAGTGTGGGCAGCATTCAGACTTAGAGAAAACAGTACTTTACCACTCTCCTGCCTTTTCCATGGTTATTCTATTGGAAAAGAACGAGTTTTGGACAACTACCTTTCATTCTTGCCAAACTCTTTGCAGACCCCCGTGCAAGCTTTAGAACAAGATTTTGGATGTTTTCTTTCCTGGCAGAGTTTCTCCTTGCAAGATATGGTGGAAAAGCTTTTGGCTGAGTGTAGAGCGGCAAGACACGCAGAAGACGCAGATACGCAGCTCTCCGAAGCTAAGTGCCGGTCCCGGGCTTCTTTCGGCACAAACCGCTCTCAGGAGCTCCCTGCGCTCGCCACAATGCTCTGTGTGCGAAGAAGCCGCTTCTTCGCCTCCGGGAGAATCGGCGAGCGGCAGCTTCCCAAAGGCGAAGATGCAAGCTGCGGCACACAGGCACAGTGTGGGCAGCATTCAGACTTAGAGAAAACAGTACTTTACCACTCTCCTGCCTTTTCCATGGTTATTCTATTGGAAAAGAACGAGTTTTGGACAACTACCTTTCATTCTTGCCAAACTCTTTGCAGACCCCCGTGCAAGCTTTAGAACAAGATTTTGGATGTTTTCTTTCCTGGCAGAGTTTCTCCTTGCAAGATATGGTGGAAAAGCTTTTGGCTGAGTGTAGAGCGGCAAGACACGCAGAAGACGCAGATACGCAGCTCTCCGAAGCTAAGTGCCGGTCCCGGGCTTCTTTCGGCACAAACCGCTCTCAGGAGCTCCCTGCGCTCGCCACAATGCTCTGTGTGCGAAGAAGCCGCTTCTTCGCCTCCGGGAGAATCGGCGAGCGGCAGCTTCCCAAAGGCGAAGATGCAAGCTGCAGCACACAGGCACAGTGTGGGCAGCCTTCAGACTTAGAGAAAACAGTACTTTACCACTCTCCTGCCTTTTCCATGGTTATTCTATTGGAAAAGAACGAGTTTTGGACAACTACCTTTCATTCTTGCCAAACTCTTTGCAGACCTGCGTGCAAGCTTTAGAACAAGATTTTGGATGTTTTCTTTCCTGGCAGAGTTTCTCCTTGCAAGATATGGTGGAAAAGCTTTTGGCTGAGTGTAGAGCGGCAAGACACGCAGAAGACGCAGATACGCAGCTCTCCGAAGCTAAGTGCCGGTCCCGGGCTTCTTTCGGCACAAACCGCTCTCAGGAGCTCCCTGCGCTCGCCACAATGCTCTGTGTGCGAAGAAGCCGCTTCTTCGCCTCCGGGAGAATCGGCGAGCGGCAGCTTCCCAAAGGCGAAGATGCAAGCTGCAGCACGCAGGCACAGTGTGGGCAGCCTTCAGACTTAGAGAAAACAGTACTTTACCACTCTCCTGCCTTTTCCATGGTTATTCTATTGGAAAAGAACGAGTTTTGGACAACTACCTTTCATTCTTGCCAAACTCTTTGCAGACCCCCGTGCAAGCTTTAGAACAAGATTTTGGATGTTTTCTTTCCTGGCAGAGTTTCTCCTTGCAAGATATGGTGGAAAAGCTTTTGGCTGAGTGTAGAGCGGCAAGACACGCAGAAGACGCAGATACGCAGCTCTCCGAAGCTAAGTGCCGGTCCCGGGCTTCTTTCGGCACAAACCGCTCTCAGGAGCTCCCTGCGCTCGCCACAATGCTCTGTGTGCGAAGAAGCCGCTTCTTCGCCTCCGGGAGAATCGGCGAGCGGCAGCTTCGCAAAGGCGAAGATGCAAGCTGCAGCACACAGGCACAGTGTGGGCAGCCTTCAGACTTAGAGAAAACAGTACTTTACCACTCTCCTGCCTTTTCCATGGTTATTCTATTGGAAAAGAACGAGTTTTGGACAACTACCTTTCATTCTTGCCAAACTCTTTGCAGACCCCCGTGCAAGCTTTAGAACAAGATTTTGGATGTTTTCTTTCCTGGCAGAGTTTCTCCTTGCAAGATATGGTGGAAAAGCTTTTGGCTGAGTGTAGAGCGGCAAGACACGCAGAAGACGCAGATACGCAGCTCTCCGAAGCTAAGTGCCGGTCCCGGGCTTCTTTCGGCACAAACCGCTCTCAGGAGCTCCCTGCGCTCGCCACAATGCTCTGTGTGCGAAGAAGCCGCTTCTTCGCCTGCGGGAGAATCGGCGAGCGGCAGCTTCCCAAAGGCGAAGATGCAAGCTGCAGCACACAGGCAAGTGTGGGCAGCCTTCAGACTTAGAGAAAACAGTACTTTACCACTCTCCTGCCTTTTCCATGGTTATTCTATTGGAAAAGAACGAGTTTTGGACAACTACCTTTCATTCTTGCCAAACTCTTTGCAGACCCCCGTGCAAGCTTTAGAACAAGATTTTGGATGTTTTCTTTCCTGGCAGAGTTTCTCCTTGCAAGATATGGTGGAAAAGCTTTTTGCTGAGTGTAGAGCGGCAAGACACGCAGAAGACGCAGATACGCAGCTCTCCGAAGCTAAGTGCCGGTCCCGGGCTTCTTTCGGCACAAACCGCTCTCAGGAGCTCCCTGCGCTCGCCACAATGCTCTGTGTGCGAAGAAGCCGCTTCTTCGCCTCCGGGAGAATCGGCGAGCGGCAGCTTCCCAAAGGCGAAGATGCAAGCTGCAGCACACAGGCACAGTGTGGGCAGCCTTCAGACTTAGAGAAAACAGTACTTTACCACTCTCCTGCCTTTTCCATGGTTATTCTATTGGAAAAGAACGAGTTTTGGACAACTACCTTTCATTCTTGCCAAACTCTTTGCAGACCCCCGTGCAAGCTTTAGAACAAGATTTTGGATGTTTTCTTTCCTGGCAGAGTTTCTCCTTGCAAGATATGGTGGAAAAGCTTTTTGCTGAGTGTAGAGCGGCAAGACACGCAGAAGACGCAGATACGCAGCTCTCCGAAGCTAAGTGCCGGTCCCGGGCTTCTTTCGGCACAAACCGCTCTCAGGAGCTCCCTGCGCTCGCCACAATGCTCTGTGTGCGAAGAAGCCGCTTCTTCGCCTGCGGGAGAATCGGCGAGCGGCAGCTTCCCAAAGGCGAAGATGCCAGCTGCAGCACACAGGCACAGTGTGGGCAGCCTTCAGACTTAGAGAAAACAGTACTTTACCACTCTCCTGCCTTTTCCATGGTTATTCTATTGGAAAAGAACGAGTTTTGGACAACTACCTTTCATTCTTGCCAAACTCTTTGCAGACCCCCGTGCAAGCTTTAGAACAAGATTTTGGATGTTTTCTTTCCTGGCAGAGTTTCTCCTTGCAAGATATGGTGGAAAAGCTTTTGGCTGAGTGTAGAGCGGCAAGACACGCAGAAGACGCAGATACGCAGCTCTCCGAAGCTAAGTGCCGGTCCCGGGCTTCTTTCGGCACAAACCGCTCTCAGGAGCTCCCTGCGCTCGCCACAATGCTCTGTGTGCGAAGAAGCCGCTTCTTCGCCTCCGGGAGAATCGGCGAGCGGCAGCTTCCCAAAGGCGAAGATGCAAGCTGCAGCACACAGGCACAGTGTGGGCAGCATTCAGACTTAGAGAAAACAGTACTTTACCACTCTCCTGCCTTTTCCATGGTTATTCTATTGGAAAAGAACGAGTTTTGGACAACTACCTTTCATTCTTGCCAAACTCTTTGCAGACCCCCGTGCAAGCTTTAGAACAAGATTTTGGATGTTTTCTTTCCTGGCAGAGTTTCTCCTTGCAAGATATGGTGGAAAAGCTTTTGGCTGAGTGTAGAGCGGCAAGACACGCAGAAGACGCAGATACGCAGCTCTCCGAAGCTAAGTGCCGGTCCCGGGCTTCTTTCGGCACAAACCGCTCTCAGGAGCTCCCTGCGCTCGCCACAATGCTCTGTGTGCGAAGAAGCCGCTTCTTCGCCTCCGGGAGAATCGGCGAGCGGCAGCTTCCCAAAGGCGAAGATGCAAGCTGCGGCACACAGGCACAGTGTGGGCAGCCTTCAGACTTAGAGAAAACAGTACTTTACCACTCTCCTGCCTTTTCCATGGTTATTCTATTGGAAAAGAACGAGTTTTGGACAACTACCTTTCATTCTTGCCAAACTCTTTGCAGACCCCCGTGCAAGCTTTAGAACAAGATTTTGGATGTTTTCTTTCCTGGCAGAGTTTCTCCTTGCAAGATATGGTGGAAAAGCTTTTGGCTGAGTGTAGAGCGGCAAGACACGCAGAAGACGCAGATACGCAGCTCTCCGAAGCTAAGTGCCGGTCCCGGGCTTCTTTCGGCACAAACCGCTCTCAGGAGCTCCCTGCGCTCGCCACAATGCTCTGTGTGCGAAGAAGCCGCTTCTTCGCCTCCGGGAGAATCGGCGAGCGGCAGCTTCCCAAAGGCGAAGATGCAAGCTGCAGCACACAGGCACAGTGTGGGCAGCCTTCAGACTTAGAGAAAACAGTACTTTACCACTCTCCTGCCTTTTCCATGGTTATTCTATTGGAAAAGAACGAGTTTTGGACAACTACCTTTCATTCTTGCCAAACTCTTTGCAGACCTGCGTGCAAGCTTTAGAACAAGATTTTGGATGTTTTCTTTCCTGGCAGAGTTTCTCCTTGCAAGATATGGTGGAAAAGCTTTTGGCTGAGTGTAGAGCGGCAAGACACGCAGAAGACGCAGATACGCAGCTCTCCGAAGCTAAGTGCCGGTCCCGGGCTTCTTTCGGCACAAACCGCTCTCAGGAGCTCCCTGCGCTCGCCACAATGCTCTGTGTGCGAAGAAGCCGCTTCTTCGCCTCCGGGAGAATCGGCGAGCGGCAGCTTCCCAAAGGCGAAGATGCAAGCTGCAGCACACAGGCACAGTGTGGGCAGCCTTCAGACTTAGAGAAAACAGTACTTTACCACTCTCCTGCCTTTTCCATGGTTATTCTATTGGAAAAGAACGAGTTTTGGACAACTACCTTTCATTCTTGCCAAACTCTTTGCAGACCCCCGTGCAAGCTTTAGAACAAGATTTTGGATGTTTTCTTTCCTGGCAGAGTTTCTCCTTGCAAGATATGGTGAAAAAGCTTTTGGCTGAGTGTTGAGCGGCAAGACACGCAGAAGACACAGATACGCAGCTCTCCGAAGCTAAGTGCCGGTCCTGGGCTTCTTTCGGCACAAACCGCTCTCAGGAGCTCCCTGCGCTCGCCACAATGCTCTGTGTGTGAAGAAGCCGCTTCTTCGCCTCCGGGAGAATCGGCGAGCGGCAGCTTCCCAAAGGCGAAGATGCAAGCTGCAGCACACAGGCACAGTGTGGGCAGCCTTCAGACTTAGAGAAAACAGTACTTTACCACTCTCCTGCCTTATCCATGGTTATTCTATTGGAAAAGAAGGAGTTTTGGACAACTACCTTTCATTCTTGCCAAACTCTTTGCAGACCCCCGTGCAAGCTTTAGAACAAGATTTTGGATGTTTTCTTTCCTGGCAGAGTTTCTCCTTGCAAGATATGGTGGAAAAGCTTTTGGCTGAGTGTAGAGCGGCAAGACACGCAGAAGACGCAGATACGCAGCTCTCCGAAGCTAAGTGCCGGTCCCGGGCTTCTTTCGGCACAAACCGCTCTCAGGAGCTCCCTGCGCTCGCCACAATGCTCTGTGTGCGAAGAAGCCGCTTCTTCGCCTCCGGGAGAATCGGCGAGCGGCAGCTTCCCAAAGGCGAAGATGCAAGCTGCAGCACACAGGCACAGTGTGGGCAGCATTCAGACTTAGAGAAAACAGTACTTTACCACTCTCCTGCCTTTTCCATGGTTATTCTATTGGAAAAGAACGAGTTTTGGACAACTACCTTTCATTCTTGCCAAACTCTTTGCAGACCCCCGTGCAAGCTTTAGAACAAGATTTTGGATGTTTTCTTTCCTGGCAGAGTTTCTCCTTGCAAGATATGGTGGAAAAGCTTTTGGCTGAGTGTAGAGCGGCAAGACACGCAGAAGACGCAGATACGCAGCTCTCCGAAGCTAAGTGCCGGTCCCGGGCTTCTTTCGGCACAAACCGCTCTCAGGAGCTCCCTGCGCTCGCCACAATGCTCTGTGTGCGAAGAAGCCGCTTCTTCGCCTCCGGGAGAATCGGCGAGCGGCAGCTTCGCAAAGGCGAAGATGCAAGCTGCAGCACACAGGCACAGTGTGGGCAGCCTTCAGACTTAGAGAAAACAGTACTTTACCACTCTCCTGCCTTTTCCATGGTTATTCTATTGGAAAAGAACGAGTTTTGGACAACTACCTTTCATTCTTGCCAAACTCTTTGCAGACCCCCGTGCAAGCTTTAGAACAAGATTTTGGATGTTTTCTTTCCTGGCAGAGTTTCTCCTTGCAAGATATGGTGGAAAAGCTTTTGGCTGAGTGTAGAGCGGCAAGACACGCAGAAGACGCAGATACGCAGCTCTCCGAAGCTAAGTGCCGGTCCCGGGCTTCTTTCGGCACAAACCGCTCTCAGGAGCTCCCTGCGCTCGCCACAATGCTCTGTGTGCGAAGAAGCCGCTTCTTCGCCTGCGGGAGAATCGGCGAGCGGCAGCTTCCCAAAGGCGAAGATGCAAGCTGCAGCACACAGGCAAGTGTGGGCAGCCTTCAGACTTAGAGAAAACAGTACTTTACCACTCTCCTGCCTTTTCCATGGTTATTCTATTGGAAAAGAACGAGTTTTGGACAACTACCTTTCATTCTTGCCAAACTCTTTGCAGACCCCCGTGCAAGCTTTAGAACAAGATTTTGGATGTTTTCTTTCCTGGCAGAGTTTCTCCTTGCAAGATATGGTGGAAAAGCTTTTGGCTGAGTGTAGAGCGGCAAGACACGCAGAAGACGCAGATACGCAGCTCTCCGAAGCTAAGTGCCGGTCCCGGGCTTCTTTCGGCACAAACCGCTCTCAGGAGCTCCCTGCGCTCGCCACAATGCTCTGTGTGCGAAGAAGCCGCTTCTTCGCCTCCGGGAGAATCGGCGAGCGGCAGCTTCGCAAAGGCGAAGATGCAAGCTGCAGCACACAGGCACAGTGTGGGCAGCCTTCAGACTTAGAGAAAACAGTACTTTACCACTCTCCTGCCTTTTCCATGGTTATTCTATTGGAAAAGAACGAGTTTTGGACAACTACCTTTCATTCTTGCCAAACTCTTTGCAGACCCCCGTGCAAGCTTTAGAACAAGATTTTGGATGTTTTCTTTCCTGGCAGAGTTTCTCCTTGCAAGATATGGTGGAAAAGCTTTTTGCTGAGTGTAGAGCGGCAAGACACGCAGAAGACGCAGATACGCAGCTCTCCGAAGCTAAGTGCCGGTCCCGGGCTTCTTTCGGCACAAACCGCTCTCAGGAGCTCCCTGCGCTCGCCACAATGCTCTGTGTGCGAAGAAGCCGCTTCTTCGCCTGCGGGAGAATCGGCGAGCGGCAGCTTCCCAAAGGCGAAGATGCCAGCTGCAGCACACAGGCACAGTGTGGGCAGCCTTCAGACTTAGAGAAAACAGTACTTTACCACTCTCCTGCCTTTTCCATGGTTATTCTATTGGAAAAGAACGAGTTTTGGACAACTACCTTTCATTCTTGCCAAACTCTTTGCAGACCCCCGTGCAAGCTTTAGAACAAGATTTTGGATGTTTTCTTTCCTGGCAGAGTTTCTCCTTGCAAGATATGGTGGAAAAGCTTTTGGCTGAGTGTAGAGCGGCAAGACACGCAGAAGACGCAGATACGCAGCTCTCCGAAGCTAAGTGCCGGTCCCGGGCTTCTTTCGGCACAAACCGCTCTCAGGAGCTCCCTGCGCTCGCCACAATGCTCTGTGTGCGAAGAAGCCGCTTCTTCGCCTCCGGGAGAATCGGCGAGCGGCAGCTTCCCAAAGGCGAAGATGCAAGCTGCAGCACACAGGCACAGTGTGGGCAGCATTCAGACTTAGAGAAAACAGTACTTTACCACTCTCCTGCCTTATCCATGGTTATTCTATTGGAAAAGAAGGAGTTTTGGACAACTACCTTTCATTCTTGCCAAACTCTTTGCAGACCCCCGTGCAAGCTTTAGAACAAGATTTTGGATGTTTTCTTTCCTGGCAGAGTTTCTCCTTGCAAGATATGGTGGAAAAGCTTTTGGCTGAGTGTAGAGCGGCAAGACACGCAGAAGACGCAGATACGCAGCTCTCCGAAGCTAAGTGCCGGTCCCGGGCTTCTTTCGGCACAAACCGCTCTCAGGAGCTCCCTGCGCTCGCCACAATGCTCTGTGTGCGAAGAAGCCGCTTCTTCGCCTCCGGGAGAATCGGCGAGCGGCAGCTTCCCAAAGGCGAAGATGCAAGCTGCAGCACACAGGCACAGTGTGGGCAGCCTTCAGACTTAGAGAAAACAGTACTTTACCACTCTCCTGCCTTTTCCATGGTTATTCTATTGGAAAAGAACGAGTTTTGGACAACTACCTTTCATTCTTGCCAAACTCTTTGCAGACCCCCGTGCAAGCTTTAGAACAAGATTTTGGATGTTTTCTTTCCTGGCAGAGTTTCTCCTTGCAAGATATGGTGGAAAAGCTTTTGGCTGAGTGTAGAGCGGCAAGACACGCAGAAGACGCAGATACGCAGCTCTCCGAAGCTAAGTGCCGGTCCCGGGCTTCTTTCGGCACAAACCGCTCTCAGGAGCTCCCTGCGCTCGCCACAATGCTCTGTGTGCGAAGAAGCCGCTTCTTCGCCTGCGGGAGAATCGGCGAGCGGCAGCTTCCCAAAGGCGAAGATGCAAGCTGCAGCACACAGGCAAGTGTGGGCAGCCTTCAGACTTAGAGAAAACAGTACTTTACCACTCTCCTGCCTTTTCCATGGTTATTCTATTGGAAAAGAACGAGTTTTGGACAACTACCTTTCATTCTTGCCAAACTCTTTGCAGACCCCCGTGCAAGCTTTAGAACAAGATTTTGGATGTTTTCTTTCCTGGCAGAGTTTCTCCTTGCAAGATATGGTGGAAAAGCTTTTTGCTGAGTGTAGAGCGGCAAGACACGCAGAAGACGCAGATACGCAGCTCTCCGAAGCTAAGTGCCGGTCCCGGGCTTCTTTCGGCACAAACCGCTCTCAGGAGCTCCCTGCGCTCGCCACAATGCTCTGTGTGCGAAGAAGCCGCTTCTTCGCCTCCGGGAGAATCGGCGAGCGGCAGCTTCCCAAAGGCGAAGATGCAAGCTGCAGCACACAGGCACAGTGTGGGCAGCCTTCAGACTTAGAGAAAACAGTACTTTACCACTCTCCTGCCTTATCCATGGTTATTCTATTGGAAAAGAAGGAGTTTTGGACAACTACCTTTCATTCTTGCCAAACTCTTTGCAGACCCCCGTGCAAGCTTTAGAACAAGATTTTGGATGTTTTCTTTCCTGGCAGAGTTTCTCCTTGCAAGATATGGTGGAAAAGCTTTTTGCTGAGTGTAGAGCGGCAAGACACGCAGAAGACGCAGATACGCAGCTCTCCGAAGCTAAGTGCCGGTCCCGGGCTTCTTTCGGCACAAACCGCTCTCAGGAGCTCCCTGCGCTCGCCACAATGCTCTGTGTGCGAAGAAGCCGCTTCTTCGCCTGCGGGAGAATCGGCGAGCGGCAGCTTCCCAAAGGCGAAGATGCCAGCTGCAGCACACAGGCACAGTGTGGGCAGCCTTCAGACTTAGAGAAAACAGTACTTTACCACTCTCCTGCCTTTTCCATGGTTATTCTATTGGAAAAGAACGAGTTTTGGACAACTACCTTTCATTCTTGCCAAACTCTTTGCAGACCCCCGTGCAAGCTTTAGAACAAGATTTTGGATGTTTTCTTTCCTGGCAGAGTTTCTCCTTGCAAGATATGGTGGAAAAGCTTTTGGCTGAGTGTAGAGCGGCAAGACACGCAGAAGACGCAGATACGCAGCTCTCCGAAGCTAAGTGCCGGTCCCGGGCTTCTTTCGGCACAAACCGCTCTCAGGAGCTCCCTGCGCTCGCCACAATGCTCTGTGTGCGAAGAAGCCGCTTCTTCGCCTCCGGGAGAATCGGCGAGCGGCAGCTTCCCAAAGGCGAAGATGCAAGCTGCAGCACACAGGCACAGTGTGGGCAGCATTCAGACTTAGAGAAAACAGTACTTTACCACTCTCCTGCCTTTTCCATGGTTATTCTATTGGAAAAGAACGAGTTTTGGACAACTACCTTTCATTCTTGCCAAACTCTTTGCAGACCCCCGTGCAAGCTTTAGAACAAGATTTTGGATGTTTTCTTTCCTGGCAGAGTTTCTCCTTGCAAGATATGGTGGAAAAGCTTTTGGCTGAGTGTAGAGCGGCAAGACACGCAGAAGACGCAGATACGCAGCTCTCCGAAGCTAAGTGCCGGTCCCGGGCTTCTTTCGGCACAAACCGCTCTCAGGAGCTCCCTGCGCTCGCCACAATGCTCTGTGTGCGAAGAAGCCGCTTCTTCGCCTCCGGGAGAATCGGCGAGCGGCAGCTTCCCAAAGGCGAAGATGCAAGCTGCGGCACACAGGCACAGTGTGGGCAGCCTTCAGACTTAGAGAAAACAGTACTTTACCACTCTCCTGCCTTTTCCATGGTTATTCTATTGGAAAAGAACGAGTTTTGGACAACTACCTTTCATTCTTGCCAAACTCTTTGCAGACCCCCGTGCAAGCTTTAGAACAAGATTTTGGATGTTTTCTTTCCTGGCAGAGTTTCTCCTTGCAAGATATGGTGGAAAAGCTTTTGGCTGAGTGTAGAGCGGCAAGACACGCAGAAGACGCAGATACGCAGCTCTCCGAAGCTAAGTGCCGGTCCCGGGCTTCTTTCGGCACAAACCGCTCTCAGGAGCTCCCTGCGCTCGCCACAATGCTCTGTGTGCGAAGAAGCCGCTTCTTCGCCTCCGGGAGAATCGGCGAGCGGCAGCTTCCCAAAGGCGAAGATGCAAGCTGCAGCACACAGGCACAGTGTGGGCAGCCTTCAGACTTAGAGAAAACAGTACTTTACCACTCTCCTGCCTTTTCCATGGTTATTCTATTGGAAAAGAACGAGTTTTGGACAACTACCTTTCATTCTTGCCAAACTCTTTGCAGACCTGCGTGCAAGCTTTAGAACAAGATTTTGGATGTTTTCTTTCCTGGCAGAGTTTCTCCTTGCAAGATATGGTGGAAAAGCTTTTGGCTGAGTGTAGAGCGGCAAGACACGCAGAAGACGCAGATACGCAGCTCTCCGAAGCTAAGTGCCGGTCCCGGGCTTCTTTCGGCACAAACCGCTCTCAGGAGCTCCCTGCGCTCGCCACAATGCTCTGTGTGCGAAGAAGCCGCTTCTTCGCCTCCGGGAGAATCGGCGAGCGGCAGCTTCCCAAAGGCGAAGATGCAAGCTGCAGCACACAGGCACAGTGTGGGCAGCCTTCAGACTTAGAGAAAACAGTACTTTACCACTCTCCTGCCTTTTCCATGGTTATTCTATTGGAAAAGAACGAGTTTTGGACAACTACCTTTCATTCTTGCCAAACTCTTTGCAGACCCCCGTGCAAGCTTTAGAACAAGATTTTGGATGTTTTCTTTCCTGGCAGAGTTTCTCCTTGCAAGATATGGTGAAAAAGCTTTTGGCTGAGTGTTGAGCGGCAAGACACGCAGAAGACACAGATACGCAGCTCTCCGAAGCTAAGTGCCGGTCCTGGGCTTCTTTCGGCACAAACCGCTCTCAGGAGCTCCCTGCGCTCGCCACAATGCTCTGTGTGTGAAGAAGCCGCTTCTTCGCCTCCGGGAGAATCGGCGAGCGGCAGCTTCCCAAAGGCGAAGATGCAAGCTGCAGCACACAGGCACAGTGTGGGCAGCCTTCAGACTTAGAGAAAACAGTACTTTACCACTCTCCTGCCTTATCCATGGTTATTCTATTGGAAAAGAAGGAGTTTTGGACAACTACCTTTCATTCTTGCCAAACTCTTTGCAGACCCCCGTGCAAGCTTTAGAACAAGATTTTGGATGTTTTCTTTCCTGGCAGAGTTTCTCCTTGCAAGATATGGTGGAAAAGCTTTTGGCTGAGTGTAGAGCGGCAAGACACGCAGAAGACGCAGATACGCAGCTCTCCGAAGCTAAGTGCCGGTCCCGGGCTTCTTTCGGCACAAACCGCTCTCAGGAGCTCCCTGCGCTCGCCACAATGCTCTGTGTGCGAAGAAGCCGCTTCTTCGCCTCCGGGAGAATCGGCGAGCGGCAGCTTCCCAAAGGCGAAGATGCAAGCTGCAGCACACAGGCACAGTGTGGGCAGCATTCAGACTTAGAGAAAACAGTACTTTACCACTCTCCTGCCTTTTCCATGGTTATTCTATTGGAAAAGAACGAGTTTTGGACAACTACCTTTCATTCTTGCCAAACTCTTTGCAGACCCCCGTGCAAGCTTTAGAACAAGATTTTGGATGTTTTCTTTCCTGGCAGAGTTTCTCCTTGCAAGATATGGTGGAAAAGCTTTTGGCTGAGTGTAGAGCGGCAAGACACGCAGAAGACGCAGATACGCAGCTCTCCGAAGCTAAGTGCCGGTCCCGGGCTTCTTTCGGCACAAACCGCTCTCAGGAGCTCCCTGCGCTCGCCACAATGCTCTGTGTGCGAAGAAGCCGCTTCTTCGCCTCCGGGAGAATCGGCGAGCGGCAGCTTCGCAAAGGCGAAGATGCAAGCTGCAGCACACAGGCACAGTGTGGGCAGCCTTCAGACTTAGAGAAAACAGTACTTTACCACTCTCCTGCCTTTTCCATGGTTATTCTATTGGAAAAGAACGAGTTTTGGACAACTACCTTTCATTCTTGCCAAACTCTTTGCAGACCCCCGTGCAAGCTTTAGAACAAGATTTTGGATGTTTTCTTTCCTGGCAGAGTTTCTCCTTGCAAGATATGGTGGAAAAGCTTTTGGCTGAGTGTAGAGCGGCAAGACACGCAGAAGACGCAGATACGCAGCTCTCCGAAGCTAAGTGCCGGTCCCGGGCTTCTTTCGGCACAAACCGCTCTCAGGAGCTCCCTGCGCTCGCCACAATGCTCTGTGTGCGAAGAAGCCGCTTCTTCGCCTGCGGGAGAATCGGCGAGCGGCAGCTTCCCAAAGGCGAAGATGCAAGCTGCAGCACACAGGCAAGTGTGGGCAGCCTTCAGACTTAGAGAAAACAGTACTTTACCACTCTCCTGCCTTTTCCATGGTTATTCTATTGGAAAAGAACGAGTTTTGGACAACTACCTTTCATTCTTGCCAAACTCTTTGCAGACCCCCGTGCAAGCTTTAGAACAAGATTTTGGATGTTTTCTTTCCTGGCAGAGTTTCTCCTTGCAAGATATGGTGGAAAAGCTTTTGGCTGAGTGTAGAGCGGCAAGACACGCAGAAGACGCAGATACGCAGCTCTCCGAAGCTAAGTGCCGGTCCCGGGCTTCTTTCGGCACAAACCGCTCTCAGGAGCTCCCTGCGCTCGCCACAATGCTCTGTGTGCGAAGAAGCCGCTTCTTCGCCTCCGGGAGAATCGGCGAGCGGCAGCTTCGCAAAGGCGAAGATGCAAGCTGCAGCACACAGGCACAGTGTGGGCAGCCTTCAGACTTAGAGAAAACAGTACTTTACCACTCTCCTGCCTTTTCCATGGTTATTCTATTGGAAAAGAACGAGTTTTGGACAACTACCTTTCATTCTTGCCAAACTCTTTGCAGACCCCCGTGCAAGCTTTAGAACAAGATTTTGGATGTTTTCTTTCCTGGCAGAGTTTCTCCTTGCAAGATATGGTGGAAAAGCTTTTTGCTGAGTGTAGAGCGGCAAGACACGCAGAAGACGCAGATACGCAGCTCTCCGAAGCTAAGTGCCGGTCCCGGGCTTCTTTCGGCACAAACCGCTCTCAGGAGCTCCCTGCGCTCGCCACAATGCTCTGTGTGCGAAGAAGCCGCTTCTTCGCCTGCGGGAGAATCGGCGAGCGGCAGCTTCCCAAAGGCGAAGATGCCAGCTGCAGCACACAGGCACAGTGTGGGCAGCCTTCAGACTTAGAGAAAACAGTACTTTACCACTCTCCTGCCTTTTCCATGGTTATTCTATTGGAAAAGAACGAGTTTTGGACAACTACCTTTCATTCTTGCCAAACTCTTTGCAGACCCCCGTGCAAGCTTTAGAACAAGATTTTGGATGTTTTCTTTCCTGGCAGAGTTTCTCCTTGCAAGATATGGTGGAAAAGCTTTTGGCTGAGTGTAGAGCGGCAAGACACGCAGAAGACGCAGATACGCAGCTCTCCGAAGCTAAGTGCCGGTCCCGGGCTTCTTTCGGCACAAACCGCTCTCAGGAGCTCCCTGCGCTCGCCACAATGCTCTGTGTGCGAAGAAGCCGCTTCTTCGCCTCCGGGAGAATCGGCGAGCGGCAGCTTCCCAAAGGCGAAGATGCAAGCTGCAGCACACAGGCACAGTGTGGGCAGCATTCAGACTTAGAGAAAACAGTACTTTACCACTCTCCTGCCTTATCCATGGTTATTCTATTGGAAAAGAAGGAGTTTTGGACAACTACCTTTCATTCTTGCCAAACTCTTTGCAGACCCCCGTGCAAGCTTTAGAACAAGATTTTGGATGTTTTCTTTCCTGGCAGAGTTTCTCCTTGCAAGATATGGTGGAAAAGCTTTTGGCTGAGTGTAGAGCGGCAAGACACGCAGAAGACGCAGATACGCAGCTCTCCGAAGCTAAGTGCCGGTCCCGGGCTTCTTTCGGCACAAACCGCTCTCAGGAGCTCCCTGCGCTCGCCACAATGCTCTGTGTGCGAAGAAGCCGCTTCTTCGCCTCCGGGAGAATCGGCGAGCGGCAGCTTCCCAAAGGCGAAGATGCAAGCTGCAGCACACAGGCACAGTGTGGGCAGCCTTCAGACTTAGAGAAAACAGTACTTTACCACTCTCCTGCCTTTTCCATGGTTATTCTATTGGAAAAGAACGAGTTTTGGACAACTACCTTTCATTCTTGCCAAACTCTTTGCAGACCCCCGTGCAAGCTTTAGAACAAGATTTTGGATGTTTTCTTTCCTGGCAGAGTTTCTCCTTGCAAGATATGGTGGAAAAGCTTTTGGCTGAGTGTAGAGCGGCAAGACACGCAGAAGACGCAGATACGCAGCTCTCCGAAGCTAAGTGCCGGTCCCGGGCTTCTTTCGGCACAAACCGCTCTCAGGAGCTCCCTGCGCTCGCCACAATGCTCTGTGTGCGAAGAAGCCGCTTCTTCGCCTCCGGGAGAATCGGCGAGCGGCAGCTTCGCAAAGGCGAAGATGCAAGCTGCAGCACACAGGCACAGTGTGGGCAGCCTTCAGACTTAGAGAAAACAGTACTTTACCACTCTCCTGCCTTTTCCATGGTTATTCTATTGGAAAAGAACGAGTTTTGGACAACTACCTTTCATTCTTGCCAAACTCTTTGCAGACCCCCGTGCAAGCTTTAGAACAAGATTTTGGATGTTTTCTTTCCTGGCAGAGTTTCTCCTTGCAAGATATGGTGGAAAAGCTTTTGGCTGAGTGTAGAGCGGCAAGACACGCAGAAGACGCAGATACGCAGCTCTCCGAAGCTAAGTGCCGGTCCCGGGCTTCTTTCGGCACAAACCGCTCTCAGGAGCTCCCTGCGCTCGCCACAATGCTCTGTGTGCGAAGAAGCCGCTTCTTCGCCTGCGGGAGAATCGGCGAGCGGCAGCTTCCCAAAGGCGAAGATGCAAGCTGCAGCACACAGGCAAGTGTGGGCAGCCTTCAGACTTAGAGAAAACAGTACTTTACCACTCTCCTGCCTTTTCCATGGTTATTCTATTGGAAAAGAACGAGTTTTGGACAACTACCTTTCATTCTTGCCAAACTCTTTGCAGACCCCCGTGCAAGCTTTAGAACAAGATTTTGGATGTTTTCTTTCCTGGCAGAGTTTCTCCTTGCAAGATATGGTGGAAAAGCTTTTGGCTGAGTGTAGAGCGGCAAGACACGCAGAAGACGCAGATACGCAGCTCTCCGAAGCTAAGTGCCGGTCCCGGGCTTCTTTCGGCACAAACCGCTCTCAGGAGCTCCCTGCGCTCGCCACAATGCTCTGTGTGCGAAGAAGCCGCTTCTTCGCCTCCGGGAGAATCGGCGAGCGGCAGCTTCCCAAAGGCGAAGATGCAAGCTGCAGCACACAGGCACAGTGTGGGCAGCCTTCAGACTTAGAGAAAACAGTACTTTACCACTCTCCTGCCTTTTCCATGGTTATTCTATTGGAAAAGAACGAGTTTTGGACAACTACCTTTCATTCTTGCCAAACTCTTTGCAGACCTGCGTGCAAGCTTTAGAACAAGATTTTGGATGTTTTCTTTCCTGGCAGAGTTTCTCCTTGCAAGATATGGTGGAAAAGCTTTTTGCTGAGTGTAGAGCGGCAAGACACGCAGAAGACGCAGATACGCAGCTCTCCGAAGCTAAGTGCCGGTCCCGGGCTTCTTTCGGCACAAACCGCTCTCAGGAGCTCCCTGCGCTCGCCACAATGCTCTGTGTGCGAAGAAGCCGCTTCTTCGCCTGCGGGAGAATCGGCGAGCGGCAGCTTCCCAAAGGCGAAGATGCCAGCTGCAGCACACAGGCACAGTGTGGGCAGCCTTCAGACTTAGAGAAAACAGTACTTTACCACTCTCCTGCCTTTTCCATGGTTATTCTATTGGAAAAGAACGAGTTTTGGACAACTACCTTTCATTCTTGCCAAACTCTTTGCAGACCCCCGTGCAAGCTTTAGAACAAGATTTTGGATGTTTTCTTTCCTGGCAGAGTTTCTCCTTGCAAGATATGGTGGAAAAGCTTTTGGCTGAGTGTAGAGCGGCAAGACACGCAGAAGACGCAGATACGCAGCTCTCCGAAGCTAAGTGCCGGTCCCGGGCTTCTTTCGGCACAAACCGCTCTCAGGAGCTCCCTGCGCTCGCCACAATGCTCTGTGTGCGAAGAAGCCGCTTCTTCGCCTCCGGGAGAATCGGCGAGCGGCAGCTTCCCAAAGGCGAAGATGCAAGCTGCAGCACACAGGCACAGTGTGGGCAGCATTCAGACTTAGAGAAAACAGTACTTTACCACTCTCCTGCCTTTTCCATGGTTATTCTATTGGAAAAGAACGAGTTTTGGACAACTACCTTTCATTCTTGCCAAACTCTTTGCAGACCCCCGTGCAAGCTTTAGAACAAGATTTTGGATGTTTTCTTTCCTGGCAGAGTTTCTCCTTGCAAGATATGGTGGAAAAGCTTTTGGCTGAGTGTAGAGCGGCAAGACACGCAGAAGACGCAGATACGCAGCTCTCCGAAGCTAAGTGCCGGTCCCGGGCTTCTTTCGGCACAAACCGCTCTCAGGAGCTCCCTGCGCTCGCCACAATGCTCTGTGTGCGAAGAAGCCGCTTCTTCGCCTCCGGGAGAATCGGCGAGCGGCAGCTTCCCAAAGGCGAAGATGCAAGCTGCGGCACACAGGCACAGTGTGGGCAGCCTTCAGACTTAGAGAAAACAGTACTTTACCACTCTCCTGCCTTTTCCATGGTTATTCTATTGGAAAAGAACGAGTTTTGGACAACTACCTTTCATTCTTGCCAAACTCTTTGCAGACCCCCGTGCAAGCTTTAGAACAAGATTTTGGATGTTTTCTTTCCTGGCAGAGTTTCTCCTTGCAAGATATGGTGGAAAAGCTTTTGGCTGAGTGTAGAGCGGCAAGACACGCAGAAGACGCAGATACGCAGCTCTCCGAAGCTAAGTGCCGGTCCCGGGCTTCTTTCGGCACAAACCGCTCTCAGGAGCTCCCTGCGCTCGCCACAATGCTCTGTGTGCGAAGAAGCCGCTTCTTCGCCTCCGGGAGAATCGGCGAGCGGCAGCTTCCCAAAGGCGAAGATGCAAGCTGCAGCACACAGGCACAGTGTGGGCAGCCTTCAGACTTAGAGAAAACAGTACTTTACCACTCTCCTGCCTTTTCCATGGTTATTCTATTGGAAAAGAACGAGTTTTGGACAACTACCTTTCATTCTTGCCAAACTCTTTGCAGACCTGCGTGCAAGCTTTAGAACAAGATTTTGGATGTTTTCTTTCCTGGCAGAGTTTCTCCTTGCAAGATATGGTGGAAAAGCTTTTGGCTGAGTGTAGAGCGGCAAGACACGCAGAAGACGCAGATACGCAGCTCTCCGAAGCTAAGTGCCGGTCCCGGGCTTCTTTCGGCACAAACCGCTCTCAGGAGCTCCCTGCGCTCGCCACAATGCTCTGTGTGCGAAGAAGCCGCTTCTTCGCCTCCGGGAGAATCGGCGAGCGGCAGCTTCCCAAAGGCGAAGATGCAAGCTGCAGCACACAGGCACAGTGTGGGCAGCCTTCAGACTTAGAGAAAACAGTACTTTACCACTCTCCTGCCTTTTCCATGGTTATTCTATTGGAAAAGAACGAGTTTTGGACAACTACCTTTCATTCTTGCCAAACTCTTTGCAAACCCCCGTGCAAGCTTTAGAACAAGATTTTGGATGTTTTCTTTCCTGGCAGAGTTTCTCCTTGCAAGATATGGTGAAAAAGCTTTTTGCTCAGTGTTTAGCGGCAAGACACGCAGAAGACACAGATACGCAGCTCTCCGAAGCTAAGTGCCGGTCCTGGGCTTCTTTCGGCACAAACCGCTCTCAGGAGCTCCCTGCGCTCGCCACAATGCTCTGTGTGTGAAGAAGCCGCTTCTTCGCCTCCGGGAGAATCGGCGAGCGGCAGCTTCCCAAAGGCGAAGATGCAAGCTGCAGCACACAGGCACAGTGTGGGCAGCCTTCAGACTTAGAGAAAACAGTACTTTACCACTCTCCTGCCTTATCCATGGTTATTCTATTGGAAAAGAAGGAGTTTTGGACAACTACCTTTCATTCTTGCCAAACTCTTTGCAGACCCCCGTGCAAGCTTTAGAACAAGATTTTGGATGTTTTCTTTCCTGGCAGAGTTTCTCCTTGCAAGATATGGTGGAAAAGCTTTTGGCTGAGTGTAGAGCGGCAAGACACGCAGAAGACGCAGATACGCAGCTCTCCGAAGCTAAGTGCCGGTCCCGGGCTTCTTTCGGCACAAACCGCTCTCAGGAGCTCCCTGCGCTCGCCACAATGCTCTGTGTGCGAAGAAGCCGCTTCTTCGCCTCCGGGAGAATCGGCGAGCGGCAGCTTCCCAAAGGCGAAGATGCAAGCTGCAGCACACAGGCACAGTGTGGGCAGCCTTCAGACTTAGAGAAAACAGTACTTTACCACTCTCCTGCCTTTTCCATGGTTATTCTATTGGAAAAGAACGAGTTTTGGACAACTACCTTTCATTCTTGCCAAACTCTTTGCAGACCCGCGTGCAAGCTTTAGAACAAGATTTTGGATGTTTTCTTTCCTGGCAGAGTTTCTCCTTGCAAGATATGGTGGAAAAGCTTTTGGCTGAGTGTAGAGCGGCAAGACACGCAGAAGACGCGGATACGCAGCTCTCCGAAGCTAAGTGCCGGTCCCGGGCTTCTTTCGGCACAAACCGCTCTCAGGAGCTCCCTGCGCTCGCCACAATGCTCTGTGTGCGAAGAAGCCGCTTCTTCGCCTCCGGGAGAATCGGCGAGCGGCAGCTTCCCAAAGGCGAAGATGCAAGCTGCAGCACACAGGCACAGTGTGGGCAGCCTTCAGACTTAGAGAAAACAGTACTTTACCACTCTCCTGCCTTTTCCATGGTTATTCTATTGGAAAAGAACGAGTTTTGGACAACTACCTTTCATTCTTGCCAAACTCTTTGCAGACCTCCGTGCAAGCTTTAGAACAAGATTTTGGATGTTTTCTTTCCTGGCAGAGTTTCTCCTTGCAAGATATGGTGGAAAAGCTTTTTGCTGAGTGTAGAGCGGCAAGACACGCAGAAGACGCAGATACGCAGCTCTCCGAAGCTAAGTGCCGGTCCCGGGCTTCTTTCGGCACAAACCGCTCTCAGGAGCTCCCTGCGCTCGCCACAATGCTCTGTGTGCGAAGAAGCCGCTTCTTCGCCTCCGGGAGAATCGGCGAGCGGCAGCTTCCCAAAGGCGAAGATGCAAGCTGCAGCACACAGGCACAGTGTGGGCAGCCTTCAGACTTAGAGAAAACAGTACTTTACCACTCTCCTGCCTTTTCCATGGTTATTCTATTGGAAAAGAACGAGTTTTGGACAACTACCTTTCATTCTTGCCAAACTCTTTGCAGACCCCCGTGCAAGCTTTAGAACAAGATTTTGGATGTTTTCTTTCCTGGCAGAGTTTCTCCTTGCAAGATATGGTGAAAAAGCTTTTTGCTGAGTGTTGAGCGGCAAGACACGCAGAAGACACAGATACGCAGCTCTCCGAAGCTAAGTGCCGGTCCTGGGCTTCTTTCGGCACAAACCGCTCTCAGGAGCTCCCTGCGCTCGCCACAATGCTCTGTGTGTGAAGAAGCCGCTTCTTCGCCTCCGGGAGAATCGGCGAGCGGCAGCTTCCCAAAGGCGAAGATGCAAGCTGCAGCACACAGGCACAGTGTGGGCAGCCTTCAGACTTAGAGAAAACAGTACTTTACCACTCTCCTGCCTTATCCATGGTTATTCTATTGGAAAAGAAGGAGTTTTGGACAACTACCTTTCATTCTTGCCAAACTCTTTGCAGACCCCCGTGCAAGCTTTAGAACAAGATTTTGGATGTTTTCTTTCCTGGCAGAGTTTCTCCTTGCAAGATATGGTGGAAAAGCTTTTGGCTGAGTGTAGAGCGGCAAGACACGCAGAAGACGCAGATACGCAGCTCTCCGAAGCTAAGTGCCGGTCCCGGGCTTCTTTCGGCACAAACCGCTCTCAGGAGCTCCCTGCGCTCGCCACAATGCTCTGTGTGCGAAGAAGCCGCTTCTTCGCCTCCGGGAGAATCGGCGAGCGGCAGCTTCCCAAAGGCGAAGATGCAAGCTGCAGCACACAGGCACAGTGTGGGCAGCCTTCAGACTTAGAGAAAACAGTACTTTACCACTCTCCTGCCTTTTCCATGGTTATTCTATTGGAAAAGAACGAGTTTTGGACAACTACCTTTCATTCTTGCCAAACTCTTTGCAGACCTGCGTGCAAGCTTTAGAACAAGATTTTGGATGTTTTCTTTCCTGGCAGAGTTTCTCCTTGCAAGATATGGTGGAAAAGCTTTTTGCTGAGTGTAGAGCGGCAAGACACGCAGAAGACGCGGATACGCAGCTCTCCGAAGCTAAGTGCCGGTCCCGGGCTTCTTTCGGCACAAACCGCTCTCAGGAGCTCCCTGCGCTCGCCACAATGCTCTGTGTGCGAAGAAGCCGCTTCTTCGCCTCCGGGAGAATCGGCGAGCGGCAGCTTCCCAAAGGCGAAGATGCAAGCTGCAGCACACAGGCACAGTGTGGGCAGCCTTCAGACTTAGAGAAAACAGTACTTTACCACTCTCCTGCCTTTTCCATGGTTATTCTATTGGAAAAGAACGAGTTTTGGACAACTACCTTTCATTCTTGCCAAACTCTTTGCAGACCTCCGTGCAAGCTTTAGAACAAGATTTTGGATGTTTTCTTTCCTGGCAGAGTTTCTCCTTGCAAGATATGGTGGAAAAGCTTTTTGCTGAGTGTAGAGCGGCAAGACACGCAGAAGACGCAGATACGCAGCTCTCCGAAGCTAAGTGCCGGTCCCGGGCTTCTTTCGGCACAAACCGCTCTCAGGAGCTCCCTGCGCTCGCCACAATGCTCTGTGTGCGAAGAAGCCGCTTCTTCGCCTGCGGGAGAATCGGCGAGCGGCAGCTTCCCAAAGGCGAAGATGCAAGCTGCAGCACACAGGCACAGTGTGGGCAGCATTCAGACTTAGATAAAACAGTACTTTACCACTCTCCTGCCTTATCCACGGTTATTCTATTGGAAAAGAAGGAGTTTTGGACAACTACCTTTCATTCTTGCCAAACTCTTTGCAGACCCCCGTGCAAGCTTTAGAACAAGATTTTGGATGTTTTCTTTCCTGGCAGAGTTTCTCCTTGCAAGATATGGTGGAAAAGCTTTTGGCTGAGTGTAGAGCGGCAAGACACGCAGAAGACGCAGATATGCAGCTCTCCGAAGCTAAGTGCCGGTCCCGGGCTTCTTTCGGCACAAACCGCTCTCAGGAGCTCCCTGCGCTCGCCACAATGCTCTGTGTGCGAAGAAGCCGCTTCTTCGCCTCCTGGAGAATCGGCGAGCGGCAGCTTCCCAAAGGCGAAGATGCAAGCTGCAGCACGCAGGCACAGTGTGGGCAGCCTTCAGACTTAGAGAAAACAGTACTTTACCACTCTCCTGCCTTTTCCATGGTTATTCTATTGGAAAAGAACGAGTTTTGGACAACTACCTTTCATTCTTGCCAAACTCTTTGCAGACCCCCGTGCAAGCTTTAGAACAAGATTTTGGATGTTTTCTTTCCTGGCAGAGTTTCTCCTTGCAAGATATGGTGGAAAAGCTTTTTGCTGAGTGTAGAGCGGCAAGACACGCAGAAGACGCGGATACGCAGCTCTCCGAAGCTAAGTGCCGGTCCCGGGCTTCTTTCGGCACAAACCGCTCTCAGGAGCTCCCTGCGCTCGCCACAATGCTCTGTGTGCGAAGAAGCCGCTTCTTCGCCTCCGGGAGAATCGGCGAGCGGCAGCTTCCCAAAGGCGAAGATGCAAGCTGCAGCACACAGGCACAGTGTGGGCAGCCTTCAGACTTAGAGAAAACAGTACTTTACCACTCTCCTGCCTTTTCCATGGTTATTCTATTGGAAAAGAACGAGTTTTGGACAACTTCCTTTCATTCTTGCCAAACTCTTTGCAGACCTCCGTGCAAGCTTTAGAACAAGATTTTGGATGTTTTCTTTCCTGGCAGAGTTTCTCCTTGCAAGATATGGTGGAAAAGCTTTTTGCTGAGTGTAGAGCGGCAAGACACGCAGAAGACGCAGATACGCAGCTCTCCGAAGCTAAGTGCCGGTCCCGGGCTTCTTTCGGCACAAACCGCTCTCAGGAGCTCCCTGCGCTCGCCACAATGCTCTGTGTGCGAAGAAGCCGCTTCTTCGCCTGCGGGAGAATCGGCGAGCGGCAGCTTCCCAAAGGCGAAGATGCAAGCTGCAGCACACAGGCACAGTGTGGGCAGCCTTCAGACTTAGAGAAAACAGTACTTTACCACTCTCCTGCCTTTTCCATGGTTATTCTATTGGAAAAGAACGAGTTTTGGACAACTACCTTTCATTCTTGCCAAACTCTTTGCAGACCCCCGTGCAAGCTTTAGAACAAGATTTTGGATGTTTTCTTTCCTGGCAGAGTTTCTCCTTGCAAGATATGGTGGAAAAGCTTTTGGCTGAGTGTAGAGCGGCAAGACACGCAGAAGACGCAGATACGCAGCTCTCCGAAGCTAAGTGCCGGTCCCGGGCTTCTTTCGGCACAAACCGCTCTCAGGAGCTCCCTGCGCTCGCCACAATGCTCTGTGTGCGAAGAAGCCGCTTCTTCGCCTCCGGGAGAATCGGCGAGCGGCAGCTTCCCAAAGGCGAAGATGCAAGCTGCAGCACACAGGCACAATGTGGGCAGCCTTCAGACTTAGAAAAAACAGTACTTTACCACTCTCCTGCCTTTTCCATGGTTATTCTATTGGAAAAGAACGAGTTTTGGACAACTACCTTTCATTCTTGCCAAACTCTTTGCAGACCCCCGTGCAAGCTTTAGAACAAGATTTTGGATGTTTTCTTTCCTGGCAGAGTTTCTCCTTGCAAGATATGGTGGAAAAGCTTTTTGCTGAGTGTAGAGCGGCAAGACACGCAGAAGACGCAGATACGCAGCTCTCCGAAGCTAAGTGCCGGTCCCGGGCTTCTTTCGGCACAAACCGCTCTCAGGAGCTCCCTGCGCTCGCCACAATGCTCTGTGTGCGAAGAAGCCGCTTCTTCGCCTCCGGGAGAATCGGCGAGCGGCAGCTTCGCAAAGGCGAAGATGCAAGCTGCAGCACACAGGCACAGTGTGGGCAGCCTTCAGACTTAGAGAAAACAGTACTTTACCACTCTCCTGCCTTTTCCATGGTTATTCTATTGGAAAAGAACGAGTTTTGGACAACTACCTTTCATTCTTGCCAAACTCTTTGCAGACCCCCGTGCAAGCTTTAGAACAAGTTTTTGGATGTTTTCTTTCCTGGCAGAGTTTCTCCTTGCAAGATATGGTGGAAAAGCTTTTTGCTGAGTGTAGAGCGGCAAGACACGCAGAAGACGCGGATACGCAGCTCTCCGAAGCTAAGTGCCGGTCCCGGGCTTCTTTCGGCACAAACCGCTCTCAGGAGCTCCCTGCGCTCGCCACAATGCTCTGTGTGCGAAGAAGCCGCTTCTTCGCCTCCGGGAGAATCGGCGAGCGGCAGCTTCCCAAAGGCGAAGATGCAAGCTGCAGCACGCAGGCACAGTGTGGGCAGCCTTCAGACTTAGAGAAAACAGTACTTTACCACTCTCCTGCCTTTTCCATGGTTATTCTATTGGAAAAGAACGAGTTTTGGACAACTACCTTTCATTCTTGCCAGAGTCTTTGCAGACCTGCGTGCAAGCTTTAGAACAAGATTTTGGATGTTTTCTTTCCTGGCAGAGTTTCTCCTTGCAAGATATGGTGGAAAAGCTTTTGGCTGAGTGTAGAGCGGCAAGACACGCAGAAGACGCAGATACGCAGCTCTCCGAAGCTAAGTGCCGGTCCCGGGCTTCTTTCGGCACAAACCGCTCTCAGGAGCTCCCTGCGCTCGCCACAATGCTCTGTGTGCGAAGAAGCCGCTTCTTCGCCTGCGGGAGAATCGGCGAGCGGCAGCTTCCCAAAGGCGAAGATGCAAGCTGCAGCACACAGGCACAGTGTGGGCAGCCTTCAGACTTAGAGAAAACAGTACTTTACCACTCTCCTGCCTTTTCCATGGTTATTCTATTGGAAAAGAACGAGTTTTGGACAACTACCTTTCATTCTTGCCAAACTCTTTGCAGACCCCCGTGCAAGCTTTAGAACAAGATTTTGGATGTTTTCTTTCCTGGCAGAGTTTCTCCTTGCAAGATATGGTGGAAAAGCTTTTGGCTGAGTGTAGAGCGGCAAGACACGCAGAAGACGCAGATACGCAGCTCTCCGAAGCTAAGTGCCGGTCCCGGGCTTCTTTCGGCACAAACCGCTCTCAGGAGCTCCCTGCGCTCGCCACAATGCTCTGTGTGCGAAGAAGCCGCTTCTTCGCCTCCGGGAGAATCGGCGAGCGGCAGCTTGCCAAAGGCGAAGATGCAAGCTGCAGCACACAGGCACAGTGTGGGCAGCCTTCAGACTTAGAGAAAACAGTACTTTACCACTCTCCTGCCTTTTCCATGGTTATTCTATTGGAAAAGAACGAGTTTTGGACAACTACCTTTCATTCTTGCCAAACTCTTTGCAGACCCCCGTGCAAGCTTTAGAACAAGATTTTGGATGTTTTCTTTCCTGGCAGAGTTTCTCCTTGCAAGATATGGTGGAAAAGCTTTTTGCTGAGTGTAGAGCGGCAAGACACGCAGAAGACGCAGATACGCAGCTCTCCGAAGCTAAGTGCCGGTCCCGGGCTTCTTTCGGCACAAACCGCTCTCAGGAGCTCCCTGCGCTCGCCACAATGCTCTGTGTGCGAAGAAGCCGCTTCTTCGCCTGCGGGAGAATCGGCGAGCGGCAGCTTCCCAAAGGCGAAGATGCAAGCTGCAGCACACAGGCACAGTGTGGGCAGCATTCAGACTTAGATAAAACAGTACTTTACCACTCTCCTGCCTTTTCCATGGTTATTCTATTGGAAAAGAAGGAGTTTTGGACAACTACCTTTCATTCTTGCCAAACTCTTTGCAGACCCCCGTGCAAGCTTTAGAACAAGATTTTGGATGTTTTCTTTCCTGGCAGAGTTTCTCCTTGCAAGATATGGTGGAAAAGCTTTTTGCTGAGTGTAGAGCGGCAAGACACGCAGAAGACGCGGATACGCAGCTCTCCGAAGCTAAGTGCCGGTCCCGGGCTTCTTTCGGCACAAACCGCTCTCAGGAGCTCCCTGCGCTCGCCACAATGCTCTGTGTGCGAAGAAGCCGCTTCTTCGCCTCCGGGAGAATCGGCGAGCGGCAGCTTCCCAAAGGCGAAGATGCAAGCTGCAGCACACAGGCACAGTGTGGGCAGCATTCAGACTTAGAGAAAACAGTACTTTACCACTCTCCTGCCTTATCCATGGTTATTCTATTGGAAAAGAACGAGTTTTGGACAACTACCTTTCATTCTTGCCAAACTCTTTGCAGACCCCCGTGCAAGCTTTAGAACAAGATTTTGGATGTTTTCTTCCCTGGCAGAGTTTCTCCTTGCAAGATATGGTGGAAAAGCTTTTGGCTGAGTGTAGAGCGGCAAGACACGCAGAAGACGCAGATACGCAGCTCTCCGAAGCTAAGTGCCGGTCCCGGGCTTCTTTCGGCACAAACCGCTCTCAGGAGCTCCCTGCGCTCGCCACAATGCTCTGTGTGCGAAGAAGCCGCTTCTTCGCCTCCGGGAGAATCGGCGAGCGGCAGCTTCCCAAAGGCGAAGATGCAAGCTGCAGCACGCAGGCACAGTGTGGGCAGCATTCAGACTTAGAGAAAACAGTACTTTACCACTCTCCTGCCTTTTCCATGGTTATTCTATTGGAAAAGAACGAGTTTTGGACAACTACCTTTCATTCTTGCCAAACTCTTTGCAGACCCCCGTGCAAGCTTTAGAACAAGATTTTGGATGTTTTCTTTCCTGGCAGAGTTTCTCCTTGCAAGATATGGTGGAAAAGCTTTTGGCTGAGTGTAGAGCGGCAAGACACGCAGAAGACGCAGATACGCAGCTCTCCGAAGCTAAGTGCCGGTCCCGGGCTTCTTTCGGCACAAACCGCTCTCAGGAGCTCCCTGCGCTCGCCACAATGCTCTGTGTGCGAAGAAGCCGCTTCTTCGCCTGCGGGAGAATCGGCGAGCGGCAGCTTCCCAAAGGCGAAGATGCAAGCTGCGGCACACAGGCACAGTGTGGGCAGCCTTCAGACTTAGAGAAAACAGTACTTTACCACTCTCCTGCCTTTTCCATGGTTATTCTATTGGAAAAGAACGAGTTTTGGACAACTACCTTTCATTCTTGCCAAACTCTTTGCAGACCCCCGTGCAAGCTTTAGAACAAGATTTTGGATGTTTTCTTTCCTGGCAGAGTTTCTCCTTGCAAGATATGGTGGAAAAGCTTTTTGCTGAGTGTAGAGCGGCAAGACACGCAGAAGACGCAGATACGCAGCTCTCCGAAGCTAAGTGCCGGTCCCGGGCTTCTTTCGGCACAAACCGCTCTCAGGAGCTCCCTGCGCTCGCCACAATGCTCTGTGTGCGAAGAAGCCGCTTCTTCGCCTGCGGGAGAATCGGCGAGCGGCAGCTTCCCAAAGGCGAAGATGCAAGCTGCGGCACACAGGCACAGTGTGGGCAGCCTTCAGACTTAGAGAAAACAGTACTTTACCACTCTCCTGCCTTTTCCATGGTTATTCTATTGGAAAAGAACGAGTTTTGGACAACTACCTTTCATTCTTGCCAAACTCTTTGCAGACCCCCGTGCAAGCTTTAGAACAAGATTTTGGATGTTTTCTTTCCTGGCAGAGTTTCTCCTTGCAAGATATGGTGGAAAAGCTTTTGGCTGAGTGTAGAGCGGCAAGACACGCAGAAGACGCAGATACGCAGCTCTCCGAAGCTAAGTGCCGGTCCCGGGCTTCTTTCGGCACAAACCGCTCTCAGGAGCTCCCTGCGCTCGCCACAATGCTCTGTGTGCGAAGAAGCCGCTTCTTCGCCTGCGGGAGAATCGGCGAGCGGCAGCTTGCCAAAGGCGAAGATGCAAGCTGCAGCACACAGGCACAGTGTGGGCAGCCTTCAGACTTAGAGAAAACAGTACTTTACCACTCTCCTGCCTTTTCCATGGTTATTCTATTGGAAAAGAACGAGTTTTGGACAACTACCTTTCATTCTTGCCAAACTCTTTGCAGACCTCCGTGCAAGCTTTAGAACAAGATTTTGGATGTTTTCTTTCCTGGCAGAGTTTCTCCTTGCAAGATATGGTGGAAAAGCTTTTGGCTGAGTGTAGAGCGGCAAGACACGCAGAAGACGCAGATACGCAGCTCTCCGAAGCTAAGTGCCGGTCCCGGGCTTCTTTCGGCACAAACCGCTCTCAGGAGCTCCCTGCGCTCGCCACAATGCTCTGTGTGCGAAGAAGCCGCTTCTTCGCCTCCGGGAGAATCGGCGAGCGGCAGCTTCGCAAAGGCGAAGATGCAAGCTGCAGCACACAGGCACAGTGTGGGCAGCCTTCAGACTTAGAGAAAACAGTACTTTACCACTCTCCTGCCTTTTCCATGGTTATTCTATTGGAAAAGAACGAGTTTTGGACAACTACCTTTCATTCTTGCCAAACTCTTTGCAGACCCCCGTGCAAGCTTTAGAACCAGATTTTGGATGTTTTCTTTCCTGGCAGAGCTTCTCCTTGCAAGATATGGTGGAAAAGCTTTTTGCTGAGTGTAGAGCGGCAAGACACGCAGAAGACGCAGATACGCAGCTCTCCGAAGCTAAGTGCCGGTCCCGGGCTTCTTTCGGCACAAACCGCTCTCAGGAGCTCCCTGCGCTCGCCACAATGCTCTGTGTGCGAAGAAGCCGCTTCTTCGCCTGCGGGAGAATCGGCGAGCGGCAGCTTCCCAAAGGCGAAGATGCAAGCTGCGGCACACAGGCACAGTGTGGGCAGCCTTCAGACTTAGAGAAAACAGTACTTTACCACTCTCCTGCCTTTTCCATGGTTATTCTATTGGAAAAGAACGAGTTTTGGACAACTACCTTTCATTCTTGCCAAACTCTTTGCAGACCCCCGTGCAAGCTTTAGAACAAGATTTTGGATGTTTTCTTTCCTGGCAGAGTTTCTCCTTGCAAGATATGGTGGAAAAGCTTTTGGCTGAGTGTAGAGCGGCAAGACACGCAGAAGACGCAGATACGCAGCTCTCCGAAGCTAAGTGCCGGTCCCGGGCTTCTTTCGGCACAAACCGCTCTCAGGAGCTCCCTGCGCTCGCCACAATGCTCTGTGTGCGAAGAAGCCGCTTCTTCGCCTCCGGGAGAATCGGCGAGCGGCAGCTTCCCAAAGGCGAAGATGCAAGCTGCGGCACACAGGCACAGTGTGGGCAGCCTTCAGACTTAGAGAAAACAGTACTTTACCACTCTCCTGCCTTTTCCATGGTTATTCTATTGGAAAAGAACGAGTTTTGGACAACTACCTTTCATTCTTGCCAAACTCTTTGCAGACCCCCGTGCAAGCTTTAGAACAAGATTTTGGATGTTTTCTTTCCTGGCAGAGTTTCTCCTTGCAAGATATGGTGGAAAAGCTTTTGGCTGAGTGTAGAGCGGCAAGACACGCAGAAGACGCAGATACGCAGCTCTCCGAAGCTAAGTGCCGGTCCCGGGCTTCTTTCGGCACAAACCGCTCTCAGGAGCTCCCTGCGCTCGCCACAATGCTCTGTGTGCGAAGAAGCCGCTTCTTCGCCTCCGGGAGAATCGGCGAGCGGCAGCTTGCCAAAGGCGAAGATGCAAGCTGCAGCACGCAGGCACAGTGTGGGCAGCATTCAGACTTAGAGAAAACAGTACTTTACCACTCTCCTGCCTTTTCCATGGTTATTCTATTGGAAAAGAACGAGTTTTGGACAACTACCTTTCATTCTTGCCAAACTCTTTGCAGACCCCCGTGCAAGCTTTAGAACAAGATTTTGGATGTTTTCTTTCCTGGCAGAGTTTCTCCTTGCAAGATATGGTGGAAAAGCTTTTTGCTGAGTGTAGAGCGGCAAGACACGCAGAAGACGCAGATACGCAGCTCTCCGAAGCTAAGTGCCGGTCCCGGGCTTCTTTCGGCACAAACCGCTCTCAGGAGCTCCCTGCGCTCGCCACAATGCTCTGTGTGCGAAGAAGCCGCTTCTTCGCCTCCGGGAGAATCGGCGAGCGGCAGCTTCCCAAAGGCGAAGATGCAAGCTGCAGCACACAGGCACAGTGTGGGCAGCCTTCAGACTTAGAGAAAACAGTACTTTACCACTCTCCTGCCTTATCCATGGTTATTCTATTGGAAAAGAACGAGTTTTGGACAACTACCTTTCATTCTTGCCAAACTCTTTGCAGACCCCCGTGCAAGCTTTAGAACAAGATTTTGGATGTTTTCTTTCCTGGCAGAGTTTCTCCTTGCAAGATATGGTGGAAAAGCTTTTGGCTGAGTGTAGAGCGGCAAGACACGCAGAAGACGCAGATACGCAGCTCTCCGAAGCTAAGTGCCGGTCCCGGGCTTCTTTCGGCACAAACCGCTCTCAGGAGCTCCCTGCGCTCGCCACAATGCTCTGTGTGCGAAGAAGCCGCTTCTTCGCCTGCGGGAGAATCGGCGAGCGGCAGCTTCCCAAAGGCGAAGATGCAAGCTGCGGCACACAGGCACAGTGTGGGCAGCCTTCAGACTTAGAGAAAACAGTACTTTACCACTCTCCTGCCTTTTCCATGGTTATTCTATTGGAAAAGAACGAGTTTTGGACAACTACCTTTCATTCTTGCCAAACTCTTTGCAGACCCCCGTGCAAGCTTTAGAACAAGATTTTGGATGTTTTCTTTCCTGGCAGAGTTTCTCCTTGCAAGATATGGTGGAAAAGCTTTTGGCTGAGTGTAGAGCGGCAAGACACGCAGAAGACGCAGATACGCAGCTCTCCGAAGCTAAGTGCCGGTCCCGGGCTTCTTTCGGCACAAACCGCTCTCAGGAGCTCCCTGCGCTCGCCACAATGCTCTGTGTGCGAAGAAGCCGCTTCTTCGCCTCCGGGAGAATCGGCGAGCGGCAGCTTCCCAAAGGCGAAGATGCAAGCTGCAGCACGCAGGCACAGTGTGGGCAGCCTTCAGACTTCGAGAAAACAGTACTTTACCACTCTCCTGCCTTTTCCATGGTTATTCTATTGGAAACGAACGAGTTTTGGACAACTACCTTTCATTCTTGCCAAACTCTTTGCAGACCCCCGTGCAAGCTTTAGAACAAGATTTTGGATGTTTTCTTTCCTGGCAGAGTTTCTCCTTGCAAGATATGGTGGAAAAGCTTTTTGCTGAGTGTAGAGCGGCAAGACACGCAGAAGACGCAGATACGCAGCTCTCCGAAGCTAAGTGCCGGTCCCGGGCTTCTTTCGGCACAAACCGCTCTCAGGAGCTCCCTGCGCTCGCCACAATGCTCTGTGTGCGAAGAAGCCGCTTCTTCGCCTCCGGGAGAATCGGCGAGCGGCAGCTTCCCAAAGGCGAAGATGCAAGCTGCAGCACACAGGCACAGTGTGGGCAGCCTTCAGACTTAGAGAAAACAGTACTTTACCACTCTCCTGCCTTATCCATGGTTATTCTATTGGAAAAGAACGAGTTTTGGACAACTACCTTTCATTCTTGCCAAACTCTTTGCAGACCCCCGTGCAAGCTTTAGAACAAGATTTTGGATGTTTTCTTTCCTGGCAGAGTTTCTCCTTGCAAGATATGGTGGAAAAGCTTTTTGCTGAGTGTAGAGCGGCAAGACACGCAGAAGACGCAGATACGCAGCTCTCCGAAGCTAAGTGCCGGTCCCGGGCTTCTTTCGGCACAAACCGCTCTCAGGAGCTCCCTGCGCTCGCCACAATGCTCTGTGTGCGAAGAAGCCGCTTCTTCGCCTCCGGGAGAATCGGCGAGCGGCAGCTTGCCAAAGGCGAAGATGCAAGCTGCAGCACACAGGCACAGTGTGGGCAGCCTTCAGACTTAGAGAAAACAGTACTTTACCACTCTCCTGCCTTTTCCATGGTTATTCTATTGGAAAAGAACGAGTTTTGGACAACTACCTTTCATTCTTGCCAAACTCTTTGCAGACCCCCGTGCAAGCTTTAGAACAAGATTTTGGATGTTTTCTTTCCTGGCAGAGTTTCTCCTTGCAAGATATGGTGGAAAAGCTTTTTGCTGAGTGTAGAGCGGCAAGACACGCAGAAGACGCAGATACGCAGCTCTCCGAAGCTAAGTGCCGTTCCCGGGCTTCTTTCGGCACAAACCGCTCTCAGGAGCTCCCTGCGCTCGCCACAATGCTCTGTGTGCGAAGAAGCCGCTTCTTCGCCTGCGGGAGAATCGGCGAGCGGCAGCTTCCCAAAGGCGAAGATGCAAGCTGCAGCACACAGGCACAGTGTGGGCAGCCTTCAGACTTAGAGAAAACAGTACTTTACCACTCTCCTGCCTTATCCATGGTTATTCTATTGGAAAAGAACGAGTTTTGGACAACTACCTTTCATTCTTGCCAAACTCTTTGCAGACCCCCGTGCAAGCTTTAGAACAAGATTTTGGATGTTTTCTTTCCTGGCAGAGTTTCTCCTTGCAAGATATGGTGGAAAAGCTTTTGGCTGAGTGTAGAGCGGCAAGACACGCAGAAGACGCAGATACGCAGCTCTCCGAAGCTAAGTGCCGGTCCCGGGCTTCTTTCGGCACAAACCGCTCTCAGGAGCTCCCTGCGCTCGCCACAATGCTCTGTGTGCGAAGAAGCCGCTTCTTCGCCTCCGGGAGAATCGGCGAGCGGCAGCTTCCCAAAGGCGAAGATGCAAGCTGCGGCACACAGGCACAGTGTGGGCAGCCTTCAGACTTAGAGAAAACAGTACTTTACCACTCTCCTGCCTTTTCCATGGTTATTCTATTGGAAAAGAACGAGTTTTGGACAACTACCTTTCATTCTTGCCAAACTCTTTGCAGACCCCCGTGCAAGCTTTAGAACAAGATTTTGGATGTTTTCTTTCCTGGCAGAGTTTCTCCTTGCAAGATATGGTGGAAAAGCTTTTGGCTGAGTGTAGAGCGGCAAGACACGCAGAAGACGCAGATACGCAGCTCTCCGAAGCTAAGTGCCGGTCCCGGGCTTCTTTCGGCACAAACCGCTCTCAGGAGCTCCCTGCGCTCGCCACAATGCTCTGTGTGCGAAGAAGCCGCTTCTTCGCCTCCGGGAGAATCGGCGAGCGGCAGCTTCCCAAAGGCGAAGATGCAAGCTGCAGCACGCAGGCACAGTGTGGGCAGCCTTCAGACTTCGAGAAAACAGTACTTTACCACTCTCCTGCCTTTTCCATGGTTATTCTATTGGAAACGAACGAGTTTTGGACAACTACCTTTCATTCTTGCCAAACTCTTTGCAGACCCCCGTGCAAGCTTTAGAACAAGATTTTGGATGTTTTCTTTCCTGGCAGAGTTTCTCCTTGCAAGATATGGTGGAAAAGCTTTTTGCTGAGTGTAGAGCGGCAAGACACGCAGAAGACGCAGATACGCAGCTCTCCGAAGCTAAGTGCCGGTCCCGGGCTTCTTTCGGCACAAACCGCTCTCAGGAGCTCCCTGCGCTCGCCACAATGCTCTGTGTGCGAAGAAGCCGCTTCTTCGCCTCCGGGAGAATCGGCGAGCGGCAGCTTCCCAAAGGCGAAGATGCAAGCTGCAGCACACAGGCACAGTGTGGGCAGCCTTCAGACTTAGAGAAAACAGTACTTTACCACTCTCCTGCCTTATCCATGGTTATTCTATTGGAAAAGAACGAGTTTTGGACAACTACCTTTCATTCTTGCCAAACTCTTTGCAGACCCCCGTGCAAGCTTTAGAACAAGATTTTGGATGTTTTCTTTCCTGGCAGAGTTTCTCCTTGCAAGATATGGTGGAAAAGCTTTTTGCTGAGTGTAGAGCGGCAAGACACGCAGAAGACGCAGATACGCAGCTCTCCGAAGCTAAGTGCCGGTCCCGGGCTTCTTTCGGCACAAACCGCTCTCAGGAGCTCCCTGCGCTCGCCACAATGCTCTGTGTGCGAAGAAGCCGCTTCTTCGCCTCCGGGAGAATCGGCGAGCGGCAGCTTGCCAAAGGCGAAGATGCAAGCTGCAGCACACAGGCACAGTGTGGGCAGCCTTCAGACTTAGAGAAAACAGTACTTTACCACTCTCCTGCCTTTTCCATGGTTATTCTATTGGAAAAGAACGAGTTTTGGACAACTACCTTTCATTCTTGCCAAACTCTTTGCAGACCCCCGTGCAAGCTTTAGAACAAGATTTTGGATGTTTTCTTTCCTGGCAGAGTTTCTCCTTGCAAGATATGGTGGAAAAGCTTTTTGCTGAGTGTAGAGCGGCAAGACACGCAGAAGACGCAGATACGCAGCTCTCCGAAGCTAAGTGCCGTTCCCGGGCTTCTTTCGGCACAAACCGCTCTCAGGAGCTCCCTGCGCTCGCCACAATGCTCTGTGTGCGAAGAAGCCGCTTCTTCGCCTGCGGGAGAATCGGCGAGCGGCAGCTTCCCAAAGGCGAAGATGCAAGCTGCAGCACACAGGCACAGTGTGGGCAGCATTCAGACTTAGATAAAACAGTACTTTACCACTCTCCTGCCTTTTCCATGGTTATTCTATTGGAAAAGAAGGAGTTTTGGACAACTACCTTTCATTCTTGCCAAACTCTTTGCAGACCCCCGTGCAAGCTTTAGAACAAGATTTTGGATGTTTTCTTTCCTGGCAGAGTTTCTCCTTGCAAGATATGGTGGAAAAGCTTTTTGCTGAGTGTAGAGCGGCAAGACACGCAGAAGACGCAGATACGCAGCTCTCCGAAGCTAAGTGCCGGTCCCGGGCTTCTTTCGGCACAAACCGCTCTCAGGAGCTCCCTGCGCTCGCCACAATGCTCTGTGTGCGAAGAAGCCGCTTCTTCGCCTCCGGGAGAATCGGCGAGCGGCAGCTTGCCAAAGGCGAAGATGCAAGCTGCAGCACACAGGCACAGTGTGGGCAGCATTCAGACTTAGAGAAAACAGTACTTTACCACTCTCCTGCCTTATCCATGGTTATTCTATTGGAAAAGAACGAGTTTTGGACAACTACCTTTCATTCTTGCCAAACTCTTTGCAGACCCCCGTGCAAGCTTTAGAACAAGATTTTGGATGTTTTCTTCCCTGGCAGAGTTTCTCCTTGCAAGATATGGTGGAAAAGCTTTTGGCTGAGTGTAGAGCGGCAAGACACGCAGAAGACGCAGATACGCAGCTCTCCGAAGCTAAGTGCCGGTCCCGGGCTTCTTTCGGCACAAACCGCTCTCAGGAGCTCCCTGCGCTCGCCACAATGCTCTGTGTGCGAAGAAGCCGCTTCTTCGCCTCCGGGAGAATCGGCGAGCGGCAGCTTCCCAAAGGCGAAGATGCAAGCTGCAGCACGCAGGCACAGTGTGGGCAGCATTCAGACTTAGAGAAAACAGTACTTTACCACTCTCCTGCCTTTTCCATGGTTATTCTATTGGAAAAGAACGAGTTTTGGACAACTACCTTTCATTCTTGCCAAACTCTTTGCAGACCCCCGTGCAAGCTTTAGAACAAGATTTTGGATGTTTTCTTTCCTGGCAGAGTTTCTCCTTGCAAGATATGGTGGAAAAGCTTTTGGCTGAGTGTAGAGCGGCAAGACACGCAGAAGACGCAGATACGCAGCTCTCCGAAGCTAAGTGCCGGTCCCGGGCTTCTTTCGGCACAAACCGCTCTCAGGAGCTCCCTGCGCTCGCCACAATGCTCTGTGTGCGAAGAAGCCGCTTCTTCGCCTGCGGGAGAATCGGCGAGCGGCAGCTTCCCAAAGGCGAAGATGCAAGCTGCGGCACACAGGCACAGTGTGGGCAGCCTTCAGACTTAGAGAAAACAGTACTTTACCACTCTCCTGCCTTTTCCATGGTTATTCTATTGGAAAAGAACGAGTTTTGGACAACTACCTTTCATTCTTGCCAAACTCTTTGCAGACCCCCGTGCAAGCTTTAGAACAAGATTTTGGATGTTTTCTTTCCTGGCAGAGTTTCTCCTTGCAAGATATGGTGGAAAAGCTTTTTGCTGAGTGTAGAGCGGCAAGACACGCAGAAGACGCAGATACGCAGCTCTCCGAAGCTAAGTGCCGGTCCCGGGCTTCTTTCGGCACAAACCGCTCTCAGGAGCTCCCTGCGCTCGCCACAATGCTCTGTGTGCGAAGAAGCCGCTTCTTCGCCTGCGGGAGAATCGGCGAGCGGCAGCTTCCCAAAGGCGAAGATGCAAGCTGCGGCACACAGGCACAGTGTGGGCAGCCTTCAGACTTAGAGAAAACAGTACTTTACCACTCTCCTGCCTTTTCCATGGTTATTCTATTGGAAAAGAACGAGTTTTGGACAACTACCTTTCATTCTTGCCAAACTCTTTGCAGACCCCCGTGCAAGCTTTAGAACAAGATTTTGGATGTTTTCTTTCCTGGCAGAGTTTCTCCTTGCAAGATATGGTGGAAAAGCTTTTGGCTGAGTGTAGAGCGGCAAGACACGCAGAAGACGCAGATACGCAGCTCTCCGAAGCTAAGTGCCGGTCCCGGGCTTCTTTCGGCACAAACCGCTCTCAGGAGCTCCCTGCGCTCGCCACAATGCTCTGTGTGCGAAGAAGCCGCTTCTTCGCCTGCGGGAGAATCGGCGAGCGGCAGCTTCCCAAAGGCGAAGATGCAAGCTGCAGCACACAGGCACAGTGTGGGCAGCCTTCAGACTTAGAGAAAACAGTACTTTACCACTCTCCTGCCTTTTCCATGGTTATTCTATTGGAAAAGAACGAGTTTTGGACAACTACCTTTCATTCTTGCCAAACTCTTTGCAGACCTCCGTGCAAGCTTTAGAACAAGATTTTGGATGTTTTCTTTCCTGGCAGAGTTTCTCCTTGCAAGATATGGTGGAAAAGCTTTTGGCTGAGTGTAGAGCGGCAAGACACGCAGAAGACGCAGATACGCAGCTCTCCGAAGCTAAGTGCCGGTCCCGGGCTTCTTTCGGCACAAACCGCTCTCAGGAGCTCCCTGCGCTCGCCACAATGCTCTGTGTGCGAAGAAGCCGCTTCTTCGCCTGCGGGAGAATCGGCGAGCGGCAGCTTCCCAAAGGCGAAGATGCAAGCTGCGGCACACAGGCACAGTGTGGGCAGCCTTCAGACTTAGAGAAAACAGTACTTTACCACTCTCCTGCCTTTTCCATGGTTATTCTATTGGAAAAGAACGAGTTTTGGACAACTACCTTTCATTCTTGCCAAACTCTTTGCAGACCCCCGTGCAAGCTTTAGAACAAGATTTTGGATGTTTTCTTTCCTGGCAGAGTTTCTCCTTGCAAGATATGGTGGAAAAGCTTTTGGCTGAGTGTAGAGCGGCAAGACACGCAGAAGACGCAGATACGCAGCTCTCCGAAGCTAAGTGCCGGTCCCGGGCTTCTTTCGGCACAAACCGCTCTCAGGAGCTCCCTGCGCTCGCCACAATGCTCTGTGTGCGAAGAAGCCGCTTCTTCGCCTCCGGGAGAATCGGCGAGCGGCAGCTTCCCAAAGGCGAAGATGCAAGCTGCGGCACACAGGCACAGTGTGGGCAGCCTTCAGACTTAGAGAAAACAGTACTTTACCACTCTCCTGCCTTTTCCATGGTTATTCTATTGGAAAAGAACGAGTTTTGGACAACTACCTTTCATTCTTGCCAAACTCTTTGCAGACCCCCGTGCAAGCTTTAGAACAAGATTTTGGATGTTTTCTTTCCTGGCAGAGTTTCTCCTTGCAAGATATGGTGGAAAAGCTTTTGGCTGAGTGTAGAGCGGCAAGACACGCAGAAGACGCAGATACGCAGCTCTCCGAAGCTAAGTGCCGGTCCCGGGCTTCTTTCGGCACAAACCGCTCTCAGGAGCTCCCTGCGCTCGCCACAATGCTCTGTGTGCGAAGAAGCCGCTTCTTCGCCTCCGGGAGAATCGGCGAGCGGCAGCTTGCCAAAGGCGAAGATGCAAGCTGCAGCACGCAGGCACAGTGTGGGCAGCCTTCAGACTTAGAGAAAACAGTACTTTACCACTCTCCTGCCTTTTCCATGGTTATTCTATTGGAAAAGAACGAGTTTTGGACAACTACCTTTCATTCTTGCCAAACTCTTTGCAGACCCCCGTGCAAGCTTTAGAACAAGATTTTGGATGTTTTCTTTCCTGGCAGAGTTTCTCCTTGCAAGATATGGTGGAAAAGCTTTTTGCTGAGTGTAGAGCGGCAAGACACGCAGAAGACGCAGATACGCAGCTCTCCGAAGCTAAGTGCCGGTCCCGGGCTTCTTTCGGCACAAACCGCTCTCAGGAGCTCCCTGCGCTCGCCACAATGCTCTGTGTGCGAAGAAGCCGCTTCTTCGCCTCCGGGAGAATCGGCGAGCGGCAGCTTCCCAAAGGCGAAGATGCAAGCTGCAGCACACAGGCACAGTGTGGGCAGCCTTCAGACTTAGAGAAAACAGTACTTTACCACTCTCCTGCCTTATCCATGGTTATTCTATTGGAAAAGAACGAGTTTTGGACAACTACCTTTCATTCTTGCCAAACTCTTTGCAGACCCCCGTGCAAGCTTTAGAACAAGATTTTGGATGTTTTCTTTCCTGGCAGAGTTTCTCCTTGCAAGATATGGTGGAAAAGCTTTTGGCTGAGTGTAGAGCGGCAAGACACGCAGAAGACGCAGATACGCAGCTCTCCGAAGCTAAGTGCCGGTCCCGGGCTTCTTTCGGCACAAACCGCTCTCAGGAGCTCCCTGCGCTCGCCACAATGCTCTGTGTGCGAAGAAGCCGCTTCTTCGCCTCCGGGAGAATCGGCGAGCGGCAGCTTGCCAAAGGCGAAGATGCAAGCTGCAGCACACAGGCACAGTGTGGGCAGCCTTCAGACTTAGAGAAAACAGTACTTTACCACTCTCCTGCCTTTTCCATGGTTATTCTATTGGAAAAGAACGAGTTTTGGACAACTACCTTTCATTCTTGCCAATCTCTTTGCAGACCCCCGTGCAAGCTTTAGAACAAGATTTTGGATGTTTTCTTTCCTGGCAGAGTTTCTCCTTGCAAGATATGGTGGAAAAGCTTTTGGCTGAGTGTAGAGCGGCAAGACACGCAGAAGACGCAGATACGCAGCTCTCCGAAGCTAAGTGCCGGTCCCGGGCTTCTTTCGGCACAAACCGCTCTCAGGAGCTCCCTGCGCTCGCCACAATGCTCTGTGTGCGAAGAAGCCGCTTCTTCGCCTGCGGGGGACTCGGCTAAGAGCAGCTTCCGAAACGCGACAAACAAATATTAACAACACGGCGTTGTGTCCTGGGCGTCTTTCGGCACAAGCGCCCCACCGGAACGTACCGCCAGCGGCACAATGCATTGTGTGTGAAGAACTCCCTTCGCCTCCAGGGAACTGAAAGAAGAAGCCTAAGCTTAAAACGCCTTTGCCTCAATTGTGTACTGGTTTGGGCGCTCCTCTCTATTAATTGCGCCACTCCTGACAGCAGGTGTCGCTGTTGGTCAAGCTTTGAGTTTGCTTATTAAGTTGCGATGCTGGGTGGTCAAACAACTCAAGGTAAGATCAGCGATTTTAAATCAGGTTCTCACTGGTGTAGATACCATTAGTCATTGCACACTGCAAAATAATGCTGCTCTAGCTTTCTTGTTAGCACATGGGCAAGAGTGTGAGGATTTGGAAGGAATGTGTTTTTTGAACCTCTCTAACCATTCTGCAGTCATTCACTGGAAACTCAAACAAGGACAAGATAACATGAAGAAATTGATTGGGAATGAGAGGGTTACGCCTGAATGGTTTGAGAGATGGGAAACAACTCGATGGTTGAAAGATCTTGTAAAGGGAACTTTGTTGTTACTAGTAGTCATTATTATATTGCTTCTTGTTATTCCATGCATCATGAAACTGGTGAGCCTCTTGGAAGAAAATAGGGTGGGAAAGGGTTTAGCTGGTGCAAGACGAAGAAGGGGGAAATTGTAGCAATGTATCTGAACCTCTTAGACTAAAGGGTGCACCAGCCATCCAGCTGGAATATGTTCTTATCAGAATTTTCTCAGAGCCCTCTGGAATTCATCAAGGTTACTAAGACATAAGCCGTGCTAAAATAAGAAAGAGAAGCTGAGAAACCAAATTCCAAGACTACAAGAACTCGATAACGGGGGGCAGCAAAGCGCCTGGACTGTAACCAAACGTATCTTCTGAGAGGTGCACACAGAATGCGTGGACATAACAAAGGCACCAAGATAAAAATGCGGGCCTAGCGTGTGCAGAGATTTAGAATGTGTAAGTGCATCATGTCAACAATCAACGGCTTCTGCTTAATCCTCTTGCTCCGTTGTCCTGGAGTCCTGAATTTCCCACAAGGAAAGCCCTACTAAAAGGGCTCTGATTTTAATGATAGTTGCTGTCTAGACGATGAATAATGGGAAGAGTTCTTTCAAATCCTTCCCTCGCTGACATCTGTAAGTTTCATCTTTTCCTGATTGTACTGGTGGCTATACATTAGTTATGACTAGAAAGGAATGAGTTTTAGGGATATGTTGCAAGGAAATTGGTAGCTCTGCTTCCATTTCCATTGTCTAAGAAGAATTCTGATTAGTTTTGGACTTTTCATAGACCTCTGACTAGATTGCATTTGTCTTTGATTGAGCCCGTAAATTTTAGGCTACTAGGCTTGACCAATGGATAGAAAAGGGAAAGTCACACAGCTTAGGTGGTTCCCTTGTCAACAACTTCTCAATAGTAGGGCGATTTCTGTCCTCAAGTTTGTTACTTCAGCTAGCAGATTATGCTCACTCCAAAAGAAGGTGAGAAGTTTGCTACCCTAAATGGTCCGATAATTCTTCCTGCTTCTTTGTGACTCTTTTGTATGACTGGATTCTGTATTATTGGAGTTTGTTATAAAAAGTTGGATTAAATTGCGTGCGTCCGCTCTTGGGGGAAACAGTATTTAGCCAATAACATCTAGGCTTTTATCGACCTGAGATTGTCTGAACGGACGGGACGCTTTAAACACAGTAATTCCTGCTAGTTCCAATTCCATTTTTAGACTCGACAAACCGAATGGTAAACCTGCACCAGTAGGGAGGGACATTGGACTTTCTCCTTTTTAGAGAGAAACTAATGAAAAAGTTTCAGCAGAATCATAGCAGGCTGTAAAATAAGAAAAGCATCATGAAAAGAGGCCAATCCTATCCTCTTAGTATTGCTAGTTGTGATTGGACATGAATGAAACATGTCAACTCTGTGTTCCTGGGTATCACATCAGTAACAGCTACTTCAGCTGCTGTAGTTGTCTCCTAAAGCTAAGAACAGAATCCAAAGAATTGTGATTCCATGGTCACAATTCACCCTGTGATGGTGACAGGTGAAAAAGGAGTGGAAGGTGCGCGGGTAAATTAACTTGAATGGCCTATCTAAATCAGCAGCCACTGATTTCCTGAAAACTTCAACAGGTCAGTTGACCTGTTGGGATTCTTTTAATCCATGGTCATGTTTTTCTTGGGATTCTTGTAACCTTTCCCCATTCGTTCAGCCTTTGCCCTCAAGCCTTTGCTGACATTTCAAGTATCTCGACAAGCTGGAAATGTGTTGTCTTTCTTTATCATGTCATAATTCCCTTCAAAGGGTTGTTTGCCTCAAGTCTTATTTTTGCTGGTTTTCTGCTAGTTCATTGTCAGAGGGCAGCAGGTGCTTTGTAAGAGCAAGTACACAATCCTATAGCTTGCTTTTCTTTTGATTTGGCCTGTCTAGAAAACTGAAGGACTGAACATTTCCGACAGGATTTTCTCTCCCCATTATGTTTCACCGGAAGGGCAGATGCAAATCATCTACTTAAACTCTTGGCACGGAAAAAAGTAGTGGTTTGCTGCTGCATATAGGTAGAAGCTTACAAAAGGAAGGCCTTGGGCTGAGGCCCGATACTTTGGCTAAGCAGAAAAGGACTATGGGAAGGTGAGGCCGCTGAATCAGAGGTAGATCAACAAGTTCTAGAATCGTCACGTGTTCACAGCGTGGTGTAGGATGGTTGGTTGAATGAATTTTGTTATGGCTTAAAGCTATGGAACTGATAAAGGCCTGAGTGCTTCAAAAGCCTGGTTTTTGCAAAAAAGCAGCTCTCCTCTGCACCTGCCTGGGGACTCTGCATCACTAGGGACCCTCACTCCCAGTTTGCCAAGGAGATGATCAGTAGGAATGTTGCAGAGCTGCCGTGTCCATATGAACGGAATGGCAAAGAGTGAAGCGGTGGGTATTTTTGGGCTTTAATACAATGCTGCTGCATTGGTGCCAGTTTAGTCGGTTTTCCATCAGTGGCCTTTCTGTCTAGAAGTACACTGCCCAGTCTTTCTAGCATGTGATGCCATTTCCTTCCTGTTGTTTTAATACCTTCCTTCAGTTGAAAGGATGATACAATCTTTACATTTTGAAGATCCCTGTTAGGAAACACTATGCCAGAGGAGTCATTGCTCCCTTTTCTTCTGCCTCCTTTGTAATTTTCAGAGCCTCATTTCAAATTTCTGCTAATGTCGAGAAGAATACTGAGACTACTCAGCAGGGTTGACGCTCTCAGCTGCTTTCCTCTTTCATACTGCTTCATACTGTATGTGACTTAATGGCCTGGTTTTGTCATCCGCATTTTGCTGTGATCTGTGAACACAAAAAGAAGTCTTTGTTTTTTGCAAGAACTACCCCTAGGAGGATTTGTGTTCCTTTTGATTTCTACGGTGTTAGCCCTGTTGCAGAAAAAAAGGAGATTGTACCCTCTTCTTGTGCTCTCATTCCCTCCTCTCTGCTTTGCATGTCCTAGTTAATCTACTGCCATGACTCATTTGGCATCATCTCATAGTGCAAATTCTGCACAGTTTCATGGACTTACAAATGCCAGTTGCCAAGGAGCTTATATAACCATTCAAAGATTAAAGAATTGTAGGGCTGGGCAAGTCCAGCTGCTGAAACTGGAAGTGGTTAAGTCATGCCATATTAAAGAGACAGAGCAAATCAGTTCATCTAGGACTTTCAACTGGACACCTCTGAGAATAACAGCTTGACAGCAATGACACAGCCATCTTCCTAGCTGTATTCCAGAAAGAGAAAAGGGACACCTTCAATGGTTAAGATGTTTGGCATGAGAAAACAGCAAGAAATGTAGCACAAAATACTTGAGCCAGATAAAGTGCGTTTTTCTCGTGAGAATTTTGCAGTTGTTCTTTCTTGTCTGTGCCTTTACTTTTCACAGAAGACAGGGAGGGCGTTTAATTATTATTGTTCTTTTGTTTTCTATTCTTGGCCTCCCTCTTTCCACCTGCCATTAACAATTTTGCCTTGCTTTACTGGCTTCTCTTTCTTTACTTATAGAAGGTTACATGAGGTCCTCCAACCTTGTCATAAACATTCGCATACAGTGGAAAGGAGTAGAAGGTACATCTAAATGCACAAAACAGACCCAGAAAAAGAGAGGTTTTTTACAGTCTTCTGTGAGAACAAGATATCTTTGAACTGAGTAATGCTTTAACTTTTAGTCCACTCTTTACTATTATTACAAGTGTTTGGCCTTTAGTACATAGCCTTTGAAATCATCCAGCCCAATATTTTTGGCTAATTTTGTTTTATCTCTCTCGGGGACTTTGTTTCTTAAGGAATAGTCCAGAGCCAGAGCGTCCACGGTAGAGTTATGCTGCCATAATAAAAGCGTCGTAAATTCTGGTACAGTTTGTGCTGGTAATACGTCTAGGAAAGAAAGGTTTTACATCTTTTTTGACTTTCAAATGTAACCATTATTTGAAAAAGTTAAGAGTTGGGCTTTCCCCCCCTCCAAAATACTTCTCTCTGGAATGTTACTCAGGGATTACACATAAAAGCTCACCCTGTAAAATATGTTGCGGATAATCTGCAGTAAGCGCAGCTTAGCAGCTAGAGATGATTATGTGGGTTAAATGACATTCCTTCTGCGGTGATGGAAACTCTGTCTACGCAGACATACTCAACAAAAGTTACCATGGCTTAGCTCCTCTCCTAAACTTCATGTGCATTTTCAAACTTTCCAAGAAGGTGAATTCAAGCTCCTTCATTGCTCTCTGCTGGAGTCCCAAGAAAATATCAGTGTGCTTTTTGTCATTTACAGCTGTCATTGCTTAGCTCTTGAACATGAGACTCTCTCATGACTGATGAAAGTTGTCTAGTTAAGAGTGGGTCAAAGACACGCTCCTGCTCTAGAAGGAGATGAGAAGGTTTCTGCAGTCTTTGTCATCTCTACTGCTTGTGATTTCTATCCAAAACCAGTGGGAAGTTTTCTGAAGGCAGTCCAGAAGCTGGCAATATGGACAGCTTACAACCAAACACTTGCTGCACTGCTATCACGGTGATACCAGGAAGGACTTAAAAAATTTAGAAGGGCAAAGAAAGCAGTTGGAAGGAAAAGAACATTAACCATTATTCCATTCTTCTAATATGTCCTCCTTTAAGTCATCATTTTCATGCAGTTTAACGGCTTGCGTTGGTATCCCTCAAAAGGAATCTGAGACAGAGTAAGCTTTTTAATGCAGTAGATGTGACACGTGCAGGCCAAGTTGCCTTTGTTGACATCAAATGCCAATTATGCTTGAGCTACCCTTTGCTTAAGGTACTTCGCTTACACGAAGAATTTTACTCATCATTGAGCAAATTTTGCTGTCATGATTGAGTAAATTTTATTCATGATAGAGTGAATTTTACTGTCACTCCGAATTTTACCGTCATGATTGGCATTGAAACTTTTCAAGGAAAGCTCTGGATAGCAATGTTTGTGTAAAAATAGTAGTTTATCTCCTGTATTTGTGTGAAGCAGGTAAGCCTTTTGCTGTCACCAGTGTTGCTTACCCTTTCATGTCATATCCCTCTTCATATCCATATTCTGCTGAAGGCTTATTAATCTGCTTTAAAATTGGCACGTGGAATAAGACTACTTTTCCTTTTTGAAAGCTAATGTCATTTGACCTAGTGACAGTAAATAATTCATTAATTGTAAGTCCCCAGCTAGCATCTTTTATGCATATTCTAACCTTCTAAAGAAGTAACAAAAACACTCTCCAATACTTGACTTTCTTAAGCACACAAAATGCTTCCCTCCTTTGCAGTTGGCATCTGGAAAATGAACCACATCTCTGCAGTATTTTAACGTGCACCATATTTAGCCAAGTAATTCAAAAGAAATAAAAAGCAGCCCCTTCAATTTGGAAATATTTTTGAATTGTTTTTGAATATACAAAACATACCCTTACCGTACGCATTGCATGCAGATTTAATCGTCGTGAAAGCAAACCCTATGTTTCTGTTGGGATAGCATGGTTTTCCAGTTTCCACAATTGTTCTTGGCACAGTTTTCTACTTATGTGACTGTTAGGACACTCGTAGGTACTTCTAAGGTACTGTAGTAAGCGGAGAAGGAGGAGAGGTTGTGCCTTATTTCTGGCTTCCTTTGGTTTTCTTTTTGGTTTTCTTCCTCTTGCTCTTTTTCATGTCACCTTTCTAGATACTGTGATTTAGATCTGCAGTTTACTAAGCTGTGTTTTCTGTCTGGAATTCTTTGAAATTCCCAGAGGAACCCCACCGGTAAATATGCATCTTTTTATGATTTGCTAGCTACATAGAAAATCTTCCTGCTGCTCTAAAATGCTTTTATTTGATATGCATTTTTATCACCATTCTAATGAAAAGAAAAGTTCCTCTATTCACTGCTTTTGTACTGGATTCAGTTCAATGTGCGCTAACGGTGCAAAAAAGTCCTGCTGGAGAAGGGATCTGCATACAAATTGACCAAGACATGTGCTACAAGGGTCTTGAAAAGGTTCAAAGTTTCTCTACCTTTCTGGCAGTCTGTCTTCACAGCAGGACTTGATGAGGGATTTTGCTGGCGTTTCTTTGACAGAAAGCAATAACAAAGCAAGCAAAATGGAGCAGCAAAAGAAGAATGGAGCAGCAAAAGGTACATTATCCCCTCTGTTATTATCATTGTCGAAACAGATTTTTTCACACCATGTTACATCAAATACCTTAGTAGAGCTAAAGACTAGAAAAACGCAGCTCTGTTCTGGTTCATTAAAAGCAAAGCCATCTGTGGACAGAAGTGCCCAGCATGATGCTGGGAACTCCTAGCTGGTTTCAGTAAGCTGTCTGGAGAACGGCATTTTCGCTGGGCTTTACTAGCGTGTCTGTAAGGAGAGGGAGTTTATGTGCAGCTTTGAGCCCTGAGAGTGCCATAGGCAAAGAGACCCATCGTGTAGCTCTCTGACCAGCCACAGCACACTGAGGCATGATGGATTACTCCCAGAGTTCACGTGGTAGAAAGGTTTTCTGCCCCCGTGAAGGACGACACATCCATTTGCTTGACTAGAGCCATTCTGTATGTTACAATGGTAACTTGAATTCATCAAGTTTGTGCTATTTGTACAATGGCAGTGAGCTTGGATTCTTAAGCTTCTCGTGTTTGACCTGTTTCCTGTTTCAGTAAATAGCAAAACTTCCAAGGACTGCAGCGACAAGAAGATGAAGCTGCTAGTGTATTTCAAATCTTTGCCTAATAAAATGGTGATTTTTGCACATATTCGCAATGGAAATTTACGGTACCGAAACACCAGCTCTGCTCAGAGCAATTCTGAAATTGACTTGAGCTCTTTTCTGTGTTTCTTAGCAGGTGAACTGAGATACTTCTAGCTTCCAAGGCAAGGCGTTTGACAGCAGCTTGAAAAAGGCCCAGGCTGTTGGATGAAAAGGTGAAAAAACTGAGGGAAATGGGGGGAAATTTCACTTCTGGTTTATGTCATAGATTCAGCCAGATGATCAACAAGCATTAGTTTTATGAGGTACCAGCGTAGTCTTTCACTCTTGCAGATCCCCAAAAGCTTAACCATCCAGCAGCTTCTTCCTTGCAACAAGTGCCACAGCCAAAAGCCAGGCCTGGCCGTCACCTTCTCCTCGCAGCCTACAAACTCTGCCAAACGTACCGGTGATTCTCACTTTCCTTCTCAGCTACATGGACAAGCACATCCTCTCCATGTCTCCGAGTCCTTAGTGAAACCAAACAGCGGTTCACCTTCAAACAGCTCAGTGTGCCAGGACAGAAAGATTTCACTGGCCTGTGAAATCTTGCTTTTTCCTTGCAGCCTTTTATTTTCAGAGCATACACCGAGGCATTGCACTTTGCTTCTCAGCTGAGTGCATTGCCATATTGCTGGAGTCCCACACGTCCATCTCCTTCTCGCACTAACTGCTTCTGTTGAAACATGCTGATGTGATGTGCTTTCCTGCTCAGCTATTCACACAGTCACATTCTATGTCCTGCTTGCAGTCTGAATCTAAAAGGAGACGTTTCTGACTATGTCTCACAGACACAGATGTACCAGGATGAAAAGGTTGCTTGGACCTTGCCACTTACGTTCGAAAACATCCATTCACTCCACAATCAAGAGACACCTTTCTTTGCTTTACATCCTGCAAACTTCACACAGACACACACACACACACACACACACACACACACACACACACACACACACACACACACACACGAGAGCTACGCACTTTCTTTCTTTCTTTCTTGGCTGCACACACTCACCTATTTCCCACCTTGACCTCTCTACCACTTCTCCTTCGGCCTTGCTGTGCATGGACATTTCCTGTTAAGATACCCATTGTGTTGCCTATCCCTCCCCCACATTGCCTTGCCTTTCCTACCCAATCTTGCATTTCTTGTCATTGCTGACAATTCCTTTCTTTTCCCTTGCCTTCCTGACCCATGCATGTCCTTCCCTTGCCCTTCATACCAAGCCAGTGCCTTGTATTGACTTGCTCACCTATCCTTCTTTTCCTTCCCATTTGTCCAGCTCCAATCTTTCATTTCCTTCTCCTTCTAGGACTCTTATTGCCTTGTCTCCCTCTCTTTTGTGTTGCCTGGCAAAGCCACCACTTGTCTGGCCTTGTCCTTGAACCCCTTCCTTGCCTTGCATTACCTTGCTCATCAGTCCCCCACCTGGAATTCACCACCTCTCTTTTTGTGGAATCTCTTCCACATGCATTGCCCTGCCTGCTTCTCCTAGGATTCTCCAGGCTTCCACTGGCTTTTTTTTCTCAAGGCCCCAGCGTTTCAGGAGCTTGTGAGAGGAAGCCTGGAGGAGGCCACGTGCAAGCACACCTATCTGTCCTGACAGCTTTCTTCTGACATCTATGCTTACATGTCTTGAATTTTGGACACAAAGTTCATCTTTCACCCTTGGGCTTCAGGGGCAGAATGACAGTTCTTTTGCATACAAAGGAAAGCAGGCAACTCAAGTGTCTTAGGTGCAGATTAAACATGACCCATGCAAGATCAAGGCTGGACAGAGCGGTCGGTCCGGGCCGCTTTTGTGTACCAGCAGTCTTTGAATGGACCTGCCACTTGCCTTGCTTTGGGCAACCAACCAGTTTCCTTGCCATGCCCTGCTAATTCTCCATTGCTTTGCATTCCCTTGCATACCCATGCCTCACATTTGACCTGCCTGCAGTTTTCCTACAGGGCTTGGCCTTGCCTAGCCCTTCCGGTTACCATCACCTCCTATGCCCAGCCTTGCCTCTAACTTCTGGGACTTGTCTCACCTACCACTCCATTTGCTTTCCCCTCACGGCTTCAGTCTTGCCAACCTGTCCCTTGACTTGCCTACAATTGCCTACACTTGCTTTGCATTGCCTTACCTGCATGAAAGGCAAGGCAAAGAGTGGTAGACAAGGCAAAGCAAAGCCAGGAAGTTATTTGAAGGGCTAGGCAAGGCAGACATAGGCAAGCAAGCAAAGCTAGGGTAGGGTAGGCTAGGAAAACTAGGCATGGTACTGGAGGCAAGGCAAAGCCAAGTGACTTGGAGTGCCTTTCCTTGCTTGGGAAGTAAAAGATACGGTGGCAATGTTGGTAGGGCTGATGATAAGGTATCGTGGGAAGGTATAGTACAGCAAGACATTTCTGTCCTGGTCCTTTCTGTGTAGGAGCCATTGTTGGACAGAGTCAGTACCGGACGTGGTATGCAACTTTTGCTCTGTAAGTTCCTGAAGGAGAACAGCAATGCTTTCTCATGGGAAGGAAAGAACTTAGCCCCAGTGTTGGAGGTGCAGATAAGAAGCTGTGTCGTGCAGCTTAAGGGCGGCAGCAACTTTCTATCCTGGCATATTTGGTTTGGAAGCACTGACTCAATTTGTACAATCATGGAGTCGGTATCCATCTTTGGAAGGCAGTCTCCTTCCTGAAAGAATCCATTTGGCCTGTGTTTTCCACTTTCTCAAGGCAGCCTTCTTGAAATTCTGCCAGCACACTTCTTTTGGACAAGGTAAAGAGCTGCGCTGGGTCTTGGTGTGCAGCCTAGCTAGTGCCCCGCACAGGTAATGCCCAATAGCAGTGGTCTGACACCTTTGTAGAGGATCAGGCCCTGGATGCTTTGGATTTTGGAGGAGGGGATGCCATTTCTTTTGAGATGGGCTTCTAGTTCCTCCTCCCTTTGGCAAAGTTTGGGTGGCCACTTTGGGTGGTCTCAGTGAATTGAAAGGCTTTTCCCAATAGGCAGTTCTCTGGGTTAGAGTTGTTGAACTGTCAGTGGGAATGCAGAGGCCAGGCCAGGCCTCTGCAGGACAGGTTTTTGTCCCTTGTAGCTTTAGGGACTGTGTGAGCAGTCCCTGGTGCCATCCCATTTGGATCCTGACTCTGAGAGATTGAAGGCTTACGGTGGTACTTAGAGCTGAGAAGGAAAGTGGCGATAGCAGGGTGCATGTTTATAGTTTGATGGGTGCAATTGAAATTGTAGGCAGCAAAGAGCTTTCTCCACCAACAGTTTTGCGAGCTCAGCCGACATTTTCAAGTTTGTTACCAGGCTCTGTGAGAGAGAAAAAGTTTGTTAGGGCAGAAGATCTGGTGTCGGCCTTTGAGTGTGGGGCAAAGAAGAGTATCCACTTGGAAGGGGAAGATCGGTGAAATCCTTTTGTCCTGACACAGTTGATTGGAGAGCAGGGACGTTTCTGACTTGGCTGGGTCCTGGGGGTGGTTGTGAGCTGGGCTCGGTGCGTGTCCTGGTTTTGTGAGTTGACAATGCTGTGGTGTGGTTATTTAGAAGAGCGCTGACAGTGCCCAGGAAAAAGACAAGCACTTTTCTAGCCCAGCCCCGTTCGTGTGGGAGCAGTGTAGGGACAAGAGCTCCGCTGTGGATCCTGGCTCTCGGGTACTGACAGAATGGGATCCTGCATGTAGCAGAGAAGGAAAAAGAATCATTTCATTGTTGGCTGCACAGTTTAGAAGCTTCAAAATAAAAGGCAATTGCAGCATGGCCTCTTCATTTTAGAAAGTTTTCTGGGCCATCAGCTGCTCAACATGTAACTTGCACCCACTGAACTGCATTCAGCTTCCTGGAGATATGCACTTTCCCTCAAGATCTAGGTACCATCTTGCACTCTAACACTTGAAGATCCCAAACCGCTTCAAAATGTCCAGCGGCTGCTCTCAAAGAAAAAGTCCTACAACAAAAAGGCAGTGCTGGCCATAACGCTCCCTTTGCAGTCTGTCAACCAAACGAAACATACTAGCGATTCTCACGGACTTTCTCAATGATATATATACGTGCATCAGCACATTCTCTCAAAGTGACAGAGACTATCGCTACAGCCAAGCGTTTTCAGCTGCACTTCTGACTGACAGATGTGCCAGGACAGAAGGCATTTGCCAACCTACCCTCTTTCCTGTGCAACCTGACATTGGCAGCGCAAATATTTTCACATTCTTTCATTGTGGACATGTCCAAAGCAGCTAAAGATCACACAGGTGGAAGTGTCAAGACAGAAGATGTTCTCAAAGTAACTCCTTTTTTTTCTAAACAGCTTTTAAACTGCACACAATGCTTTGTATCTTCTTTCCCACATAGACCTGCCCTCACTTTTTCACACTCACATCTTTGTTGCAAACATCCAGCAGCTGTTTGCGTAGAAAAAGGCTCTAGAAATAAAAGCGAGACTTGGGCTGCACCTTCTGCCTGCCCTGTGTAAGCCACATCAAACTCACCAGTGCGCTCTGTCCTTCCCTTTTCCGCTGCAACTACCATTGTGTTCTCTGGATCTCGGAACCTAAAGGTAGGCACATTTGTTTCCACAGAAGGGCCATAGGTAGCAGCACAAATAGCTCTCACTGAACTTTAATCTTTACCACTGCCACCATGAGTTTGGTTGGTAGGCCAGTAGGAGTCATGCTCCTTTTACAGCTGGTATGCGGCAGCCGCCAGCCCAGTGCTCTTCGACTCTTGTAACCAATCCTGCTTTTACTCTCCCGGAGGGGATTAGGCATCTGTTTCTCACACAGATCATTGTGGCAGCAGCCAACGGCTCTAGTGCACTGCTTCTGCCAAAAGACACTGGGGCCAGACATTTACCTTCTCAGCACTACGTAGCCCCGTACTCTGCATCTCTTGTCGTCCAGATCATACCGCAAAGCGTTTCACAGAGAAAAAATGTGCCAGGACAACAAGCTTGGCTGAAGTGTACCCCTGAAACTGGTGGAAGTTTGTATTTGCACCACATTCAAGGGGCAGTCCTCTTTCCTATACAACCTGCAAACTGCTGTCTGTTCGCAGTGCCCTCTGCCCGCTCCTTCTTACCTTGAAGTACCATGCCAAAGAGGGCTCTGTGCTGAGGTCTCAGAAGAAGAGGGAAGCATATGTGTTTGTAAAGTGGACTGTCTGTTAGTCACTTCCCTCTTCAAAGCAGCGTGTTCCATGCCAAGCAGACAACAAAGCAACAAAGGATGAGTGTGACTCTGCATTCAAATCCTGCAATGTTCCCAGAAGTGAATTTCTCTCTTCTATAGGACTGACTTGTATGAAGTGGCGTGGTTGTTTCCTTCCATTAGAAGGGAAACTCATCTAGCCAGGCTTCATCACCCCCTGTATCTTTTGGGGTAGTTCTTGGAAGAAAATAGAGAGCAACTTTTCCACTCCACATGATTCATGTTTCATTCTCTTCCTTCTGTACTTCAGGGAACAAGCTATCAATTCCCTACTCTTTCTATGAAAAGGCATGAAGCTATTAATTAAATTCCCATAGATATAATAAGGAATCAAAGTCTTTTATGCCTGCAAGCAGGCCCTTATGGTATGAAAAGTATGGATTGTCAGGGGTGGAAGAAGATCTGCATGAAAAAGGAGAAAGCCCAGAAGCATGCAGGGATTTTCAGGTATGAAAGGGAAAACGACATTAAATTGTCAAGGGAAAGAAATTGAAAGAGGGAGGAGGGAGAAGGGAGGAGAAGGAGGCAAATGCTGCCTTTGAGGCAGCTGACACAAGGACCGTCGGCCTCATGAGCAAACAAGAAAACCAAATGAAACTTCACAGCAATCTCATCCACAACTTAGTGGACAAATGTGCAAACCCATTTCTTCATTTATTATGTGTCTAATATATATAGAGATGTTCTTCATTCTGACCGAATTTTCAGGGAGCAAGCTAGTGTAAGGCACCTGGAACCAATGGTGTATTGGAAATGGCCAACATGCAGAACACGCTCCATCCTGAACGCTACCACAGCAGAATCACAGGATCATAGAATGGCCGGGGTAGACAAAGACCTTAAAGGCCATCTAGTTCTCTGACATGGGCGGGGACACCTTTTACTTGCTCAGGTTGCTCAGAGCCCCATCCAGCCTGGCCTTGAACACCAGGTTGGGGTGTCCATAACTTCTCCAGGCTGTCTGTGCCAGTGCTTCACCACCCTCACAGGGAAGAATTTCTTCCGAGTATCTAATTTCAACCTGCCCTCTTTCATTTTGAAGCCATTGCCCATTGTCCTGTCTCCAGAGTTCCTAATGAAGAGTCCCTCTCCTGCTTCCCTTCAGATATTGGAAGGTGTTGTGAGGTCTCCATGCAACCTTCTCTTCACCAGGCTAAACAGCCCTCATTCTCTCAGCCTGTGTGTCATGGCTTGACACTGGGACAATGCCAGTGCCCCCATGAGTATACTCTCTCCCTGGTTTCTGCTGTGAGATGTGACCAGGAATAAGCAAAGCAGGCTCCCACTTAGGGGAAAAAAAAAATTATTAACTAAACTACAAGGGAAAGGAAAAAAAAAAAAAAAGAAACACACAAGGAAAATGAAAACTTCACAAATACATCTCCTCCTCCTCCTCCCCAAATTCCCAATACAATACATCCCCCAAATCATCGACTCTCGGTCCAGCACCACCCTTCAGAATACTCAATCCTCAGTTCATCAAGAGGACAAGGAGTCCTTCTTGTGCCAGTGGTGACCTATTCCTTTCATGTCCAGTGCTCTCACCACTGAACACAGACCAGAGCTGCTTCTAGGGTCGACTTTTAAGGATGCTTCATCCCACTGCAAAAAGGCACAGTCTCAATTTTGGGACATCTGTCCCCCCCATATTTTTCACCCCCTGGGGCCGAGGGGTACCCACACCGAACCCTCTTGATCCTGAGGCATTGCCTCCCCCTAGAATGCAGTCCCTGTATCACAAGGAAACATGGCTCTGTCCATGGCTACACACAAAGAGTCCAGCATAAGCTACTCCATCATCTCTTCCACCTGCGTTCTTCTCTATTTCTCTCGTGGCCCATTTCCTCTTATCTCCTCTATATCTCTCTTCTCATTCAACTCCAGGAGGATTAGCATTTGTAAGGTTTCCATCATCCAAGAAAAGGGTTAAAAATCTGAGGCTCTGTCTGTCCAGAACTCCCATGGCTGCCCTGCCAGGCCCCTTCTTGCACTCCCCTCTTCTCCTTCTCGGCCGGCCAAGAACAGGCACCAGCTCTCTCTCTGTCTCTCCTGCGGTGGGGGGGGGGGGGGGGGCTGCCCAATGCCTCTCAGCCACCCTTCCATCCTGCAGGGGCCTTCACCTCCCTTCTGGCCAGGGGCCCAGCCTACCTCACCGGGCTGGGTGGCTTCCCCTGCCCCGCCCAGCCCGCAGCCAGGCAGGGGAGATCTGAACCTTTCCCTGACCGGAACCCAAGAGAGCCTCCCAGGGGAGAGCCCTGCTTTTAACCCTGTGTTCTCAGAGGTGCATCCAATGTCCCAATGGCCACCTTAGGTGCCAATATTAAAATCTGAACATCCATTGGCCTAACCACAGCATCCCAGAAAACACATTTCCTGTCAAACCACCACACTGTGGGATATGCTCTTGTCCTGAATACTGAACTGCAGTATTGTCTGATGATTTTTTGAATCCTTTGAAGGCATTTTGAATTCTTTTTCAGCCTTAAATTAGACTAAATAGCTTTGATTTGTGGGTATTGAGCAACAGAAATCACTGCCCTGGCTTGCCTTTTTTACAGCTCCTTTCCGTGGGAGACTCGCTGCAAACGTCACAGCTGGTGAGACAGTGGGCACACCATCATTCTGAAAGAGCTTTGCACAGTAAACATAGAGGAGGATTAAATATTGAAATGCAGATGACAGGAGCTGCCCAATGGACTCTGCTGGTGGAAATCAAATACTAGTCTAGTATTTTGAATGCAAATAATTCCTCCCAATGAGGCCAGACAGGCTTGTTTGCCTTTGAATCTGAGCATGTGGACAGTAGTGGATGGTCTACAGGTTGAAAACAGTGTAGATACTTCTCCTTTTTTTCAATAGTGGCTCAGAAACTGAAAAGGCAGCTACAAAATGGTAAATACATCCCTACAGATTCAAAAATGGTTGTTCTTAATTTGCATCTCCACCATAACAACAAATTGTTAGAACTAAAATACAGATGGGAATTTTATAGCTTCTCAGAAATGAAGCAGGAATTGGCCAATGGGCCTTCTCAGAAATGAAGCAGGAATTGGCCAATGGGCCTTAGCAGTAGCTACAAGTTTTTCAGCATGAGGCATCTCAAAAGTGTTTTAACCGTACAGAACTTTTCTGTACTTTTGGCCTTTTATCTCAAGGATGAATCAAAAAAAAAAAAAAAAAAAGGAAAAAAAACCCAAGAAAAATAAAAAAAGAACAAACCCTACCAAATATATATATATATATATAACATGACTAAGATAATAAGCACAATCAGTAACATATATAGAAAAAGAACCCATGGTTTTTAACTTTCAACCTTGTCTTCTCAACACACTCTCGAAAATGGAGTTGTTTCCCTATCTGCCTTGAAACATTTTGGAGCAAAAAACACTCTAAGGTCCTGATAGGTGTTTTGGTCAAAAATCCCTTCTTCTGGTTTTCTGTCCATAAGCAGAGTAATGGAGGGGAAAACTGGTAGCTGGCCAAAGGAGGTAGGAAGAGTGATCATCATCCACAACACTGGGGCTAAAGAAATTTCCACAGAAAATTACCTGCCTTATTACTTCTTCATGTGTTGGGTTGAAAGCTCAGAATCTGTTTCCATGTTTCCCATCCCTCGAATGTTCTATTTCACAGAATTCGAGCCCCTCAAACTTCAGTCCTGCCAGAACAGCCCGCCACGTGCTGTCATAGGGGATCTGCTGATGCCCACTGACTCTTACCAGTCTAGTGCTTGTCACTGTTGCAGATCAAGAACTACTGAATAGTTCTGATTAATGCTCTTAGAGTGGTTGAAAACAAGGAAAGAATGACTAGACATTTGTATGATCAAATCCCCTGATGGAATAAAAACATACCAGGACAACAAGCTTAATAAATGTATTCATTGTCATAAGAAGGGAGATGAAGGGTCCAAAAGATTACTTGCATACTTACTGTTCTAAATCCCTTGTTATCTGGTAAATTGCAAAGGATGCCCGGCTTTCACCAAAATGCAAATCAGATTAAAATGTGAAGCCTTACACTTTACTGGATAGAAAACTTCATCGTCCATTTTTAAATCTTAGAGATTGCGATGTTGTCCTGGTTTAGGGCAAATTTGGAGGAGAATTTCCAAATTAGGGCCCCTCCCCCCAACTGGTTCGGGAAGGATTCCTCAGAGAGAAGTGGAACGAACCTGTTCATTTAATAGGCACAGCACCCCCCAGCACGCAAAAGGAACAATTCTGGATGACAGCACTCTGAAAAAGATGACAAATTCAGAAAGTCTCTCTTGGGGGGGTGGTCACTTTGTTCTCAGTCCCTCCGGCGCTGGGCCAGCTGCTGCAGGCCACAAGGTGCAAACTCTCGGTGTTTCCCAGGTCCCAGTCTGGAGCAGGTTCAAAATGGTCAGGAAGACCTGAAGGAGAAATGGTCCAGGAAGAAATTTGGACAGTTTAGCTAAACTAGCTAATGAGCAAAAGCAAGCAGAAGCGAAGCAAGCAAGAGTGAGAGAGAGCAAAGCCAAAAGCAAAAGCAGAAAAAGCAAAAGCTGCAGTCTCTGTGTCCCGCCAGGTTGATAAGAAAACCAAAACAAAACATTCCCTCTTCAGAGCCAGTCTTAAAGGTACAGAACATAATATCCAACATTCACAGAACACATGAATGGGGATACAAGCATCATAACGTCACCCTAGGACAGATGTATTTCCTATTAATACCTTAATATTAATAAGGTTTAGAGCTGGAATTCAGAGGGAAATGAAAGCTATTTTGAATTCATTCTATTCAATCATCTTGTCTGGACTGTCTCTTCCTGCTTTTCACTTCTGAAACTCTGTATGAAAGGCATAGAGTTCTGGATTAATTCTTTTCAGTTTCCCCTGTTATTCTTAACAGTTTCCCCTGTTATTCTTCTTTAAAGGCAAACCTGGAAAAATCCACACTTTCTTTCCCAACCACTTCTAAAATTCCATTGAGAAGCAAAAAACCCCATCAAACAACTAAATCTCTGCTCCAATTTGTAGGAAAAATCCCCATGCCATTAACTGCTTTCCTAACATTTTCTTTCTCTTGTATTAATATGGCAACCTTTTCTTGCTTTTATAGATTAGAACCAAATTCTTAAAGCTATAAGGAATCACAGGTTTACTGTAGCTGATTCTGAGATACAGTAGTCCAGCAAGGAGTTCAGACCTCAAAAGAAGAGTCTGTACAACAAGATTCAGCACAACGTTGAGACATATTAGCTATTTTTCAAGAAAAGCCGCCAAAATGAAACTGCTTAGACTTCTATACTATCATGGGTCCCTGCTTCCAGAACCTGACCTAAGTTGCTGGAAACTAGCTGCAATATTACTGCAAACAATGCTGTGAATGTAGGACATTGTTATTCTTCTCTTCCATTGAAAACCACAAGTGGAGTTGCGTCATTTTCTTAAAAATTCTCTATTTCCTTCCAAACTGCTAAAATAATGATAAATCAAGTGTTCTGTTCATACAGTTTAAATCTAATAATGTTCAAAATGAAAAAAAAAAAAAATTCATTCAGATATGGTCTGCAATAATACAGCTGAGACAAGATGAACCAGTCTGGCCTACAAAATAAAGTGAAGCAGAATTTGGGAATTTGGAACACCTTACGATGTAATATTTAAAGAAAAAAAAGAAATAAAATGTAACCTACCCAAACTCAATCAGTGATGCACCGACAGAGAAAAAAGAACTAATTACTACTAATATTTCTTTCATTCTCAGACAAGAAGTTAAATGATCCTCTTGAATGCGTGGAAGATTGTTGCGAAAGACAGCAGCCTTCTTCTTTACAACATATTCTTCAGAACTCCAGGAGACAAATCATTAGAGCTATGAGGCTCTTTCTCTCTGTAAAACTTCCAGAGCATAGCCAAGATTATATTCCTTTAGAGATCCTCACCGCCCTGGGAGACTGGTGGATAGTCTACAGCTCCAGTACATCAGCCAGACGCTCTGCCTTATTTAGCATGGCTACTGCAGCAAGGACATCATCACTACTGGCTTTCTATCCAAAATATATGCAAGGCACAACAAAGAATATACCCAAAACACTGAGCACAGCTTATGGCCTTCAAAACAAAAATCTCACCATGGCAATACTGGATCTTCTGATCCAAACCATCAGGAAACATTTCTTTAGAGGCGAAAAAAGCTCCTGTTGATTGTACAAAAAATAGTGATGTAAACCAGAGTTGCATGACCCAATATTTCTATTGAACTGGAACTATTTTGATCAATATTATGGATCCATTTCTTTTCAGGGCATTTGGTAAAAAATGTAAAGTATAGTTTAAAAGGAATTATTGGATGCGTACTAAGTACTAGGGATTAGTTAAGGTGTTGGTTTTGCATGGCTTGGTTTTTGGTGGGGAGGGAAGAAGCCAGCCACAGAAGTGAATCTTTTGTGAAAAGCTCCTAGAAGCTTCCTCCATGCCTGGCAAAGTGAATCCCTGCTTGGCACTAAGAACAGACATGCTGCTAAGCCAATTAGACAAGCAGTAATATATTTAAGAAGGAAATCAAAACTGCAGCCAGTTAACTTTTAAGTTTGCTAATTTTTTGGTTGGCACCTCTTCTGGTTTGAAAGCAAAAGCAGCAAGAGATGCTGTCGCTGTTGCAGTGTGTGTTTTTGATTGCAATGCAGTTTGAGTAGTCAGTTTTAGAATACTTCCGGTTTTGTGCTGTTGTAGCATATTTTATTATTAATGGATTGTTCCTTTCCCCCCGTGGTGTTAGTTTTTGCCCTAGTTGTCCATCTCCCCAAAGACCTGCCCTTTTGTTCCCTTTTCCTCCTCCCACTGAATGTCAATCCCTCCCCAAGCCTGCCCCTTTCTCTAGAAACTTCCCTATCAATTTTATAGTCTTCAAAACCCCATTGGTTTGTTTAAGTTATTCTCCTCCCCTGTAGTCCCCTATTGGTTTAAACATTGTATTCCCCGCCTTGTGGTCCACCCCCAGTTGCTCCCAGTGTGTTAAAGATTGTATCCTCCTCTGGGACCTCTCCCCATTTCTAAGTTGATGTATGCATTTGAGTCAGTGTCTTTCTGTCCCTGGCCCTCCAGGGAAGAAACTCCTTTGGAAAACATACAGAAGACCTCTCCCTGTTCCTTGTCCCTGCCCTCGGTGCAGTCCTATCCCCAATGCAGTCCACCTGTGCCATAGAGCAGCTGTGCCCTACAGCTGCACCCTGGATTCGACAGCTTTCTGGGGGCAGCCCACTCTGGCTGTTGGTGTCAGGAGCTAGTCGGTCTGAAGAAATCCAGCATGGCAGCAAGACTCCAAGTCAGAAATACAATTTATTAGGAAAAGGGGAAAAACCAAATACATGCAATAATACAAAAGAAAAACCACGGACAGAATACGACCTGTCACCCTGCTAGTTAGGGTGGTGGCAGCAGTCCGGATGAAATGGTCTTGTTGAAGTGGTGATCCTGTAGAAACCATCTGGTAGCTCTTGTCCTCTGAAGACCAGTGGGTGAGGGTGGCCGTTCTTCTAGGAAGCCAGTGGAAAGACTGCTTGTGGTGTCCCAAAACTCAGATTCTATCCAGCTGGGGATGCTTAGCTCCTGCCCCCTGGGCAGAGCATCTTGCAATGGGCTCAAATTGTTCTGAGTCATGCAGTGGTTCCTTGATTACCCTTTAAACAGAAATGGCTCCTGGAGGGAGTCATCTCTGAGTCATGTGGCAAGACATGGATGGCCCCGTTAAGAGATAAGGAGATAAGGAAAAAACGATGCCCCTCCCGGTTTCAGCAGCTCTTGAGGTTGGGAGCAGAATACATTTTTATATTGTAGCCTAGGACAATACAGGATGAATGCTTTTGCATTTGCAGGAGGTTTGTGTGGATTTGAAAAGCATCCTTATAGCAGAGGCACAAAAGTATTCTCATACCCTTTTAAATCATCTTCAAACCAAGCAATTCTCACAAGAAGGTAACGCATGAATGACTTGCAAGTGAGTTGAAGAAACGCGGCAAAGATAAGTAGTGTTCAACTGCAGAGAATCGTTTAGGGACACCATACCTTTATATACCTTTATATTTTAAATCAGGAAGCATGGATGGACCGTTTTTTTCCCCTTAGTTGACTACAGAACCAGCGGTCCCTTGCGGGAGGGTGTTTGGATTCAAGATGACACTGGCAGCTAAGAGCATGGCTACATAGAAGGTGCTACTTTTAGACCAGAACATTCAACTACTTAAAGGCAGATAGGAGAATAGCTGACTAGTGACAGCTCTGAGCAGAAGAGCCTGTGGCTTATCCTGTGGGAACAATAGTAAGACATTTCAATTGAAAAACCCCATTCATTTCCAAGGACCAAACATCAGTAAAAATAAAAGGTCAAGTAAAGACACCCTAGTGCTCTTCTTATCAGAAGCATGTTCCTCCATATGAGAGCATTTAGGAAAGGACAGTCCATTCATAAAGAAAGGTGTGCCAGTTAGAAAACCTGTAGAACAATACAAGACAAACTCACACAATATACATCCTCAAATGCAAAATGAAGAAATAATCATTTCAAGCTTCCGTGGAATTAATTGCATTTTATTTGTTCTTTTCATTTCAGCTGCTATCAAGTTATTTTTTAAGACTGAATTTTATGAATTCAGCAAAGCTCTCTTTTTGAATGTCTGCATACCCCTATAAAACACTGAGGTGACAAAGAGAACGGCAGTGGAAGGAAACCTGGTCCACCTCCCCCTCCTTGAAGCTTTAGGCCAGCGAGTGATTAGAATTTAGTCACTTCATTTGCTTTACCAAGAGAGAATGTTTTCTAGCCTTTATCTTTCCTTTTGGAGCTGATTCACTTTGTAGTCATAAATTCTTGACTCAGTTGGTGAGAAACAATGGCATTACAGCCGTGGATGTTAAAGTGCACTGGTGGGAAATGAAGTTTTCATCTTCAGGTCCTTGCTTCAGTAAATCTTCCAAATTCATCAGAAAGAAAGTTCCCAGACCAGTAATCCCCACTCAGATGACCTAATTCAAATAGTCTGTAGGCATAAGAGGCATCAAGCAGGTGCTGTCATCTGTTAGGGGAATACCCAGCCAGTACATGATTGTCTAGTTAGGCGGCAACAATTTTGGAAATAATTTAGTTTTTTTGTATTGCAAGTGAATGGTCAATACATTTTATTAGTGGATACGGGTAAAAGAATGTCTTCTGCATCCTTTCAGAGGGGAAGCTTCCCTAGATCTAAAGCTGCTCAGCTCCACGATAGGATGCTTTGTCTGAAAAGGGAACTCAAGTCTTTGTCCTTTTGGATTGCTTCCATAGTTTTTCACTCACTCTTCAGGTACCTGTTAATACGTTCTCTTATCCCTTGCAAACTTTTATGGGCATAGTCACTGAATTGGTACGTATTCCATGAAGTCCACAGGCCCTGTTGAGATGCAGCCACAGGTCTCAAGGGTGTTAGCAGATGTTATTCTGAGGCCACTCCTAATGATGTTTGATGGATCATAGTGACTGAGGAAAGTGCCCAAAGACTGGATGAAAGCAAATGTCACCCATCTTGGAAAAAGGCAACTAGGAGGACTTGGAAAAGTACAAGCCAGCCAGCCAGCGTCATTTTTATCCCCAGGAAGTTGATGGAGCAGCTATTGCTGGAAAGCATTGCCAGGCACATGAAGGAGGACAAAATAACATAGTCAGCATGGATTTACCAGGGGAACTTCATGCTGAACAACTTTTTAAACTCCTCTGATGAATCAACTTGCCCGGTAGATGAAGGGAATATTGTCTGCCTGGGCTTCAGGAAGGTTTTTGACATTTCTCTAGGTGGCAGCACACATACATCCCAGAAGGAATAGTGCAAAGAGGAGGGAACCAGTGTCTTTTCAAGGATGCTCAGTGAAAAGACAAGAGGCAGTAGGCACACACTGAAATACAGGAGATTGCCTCTGCACATCAGCAAATGATTTTTTACTGTGAGGGCGACTGAACCACGGCACAGACTGCCCAGAAAGATTGTGGAGCCTGGATCTTTGAAGACATGAAAAGTACACCCAGATATAATCCTGGGCAAGAGGCTCTAGGTAGCCTGGTTTAAGCAGGGGGGTTGGACCTGGTGAGCCCCACTGACGCCTTCCACCCTCGTTCATTCTGTGCTAGTGAATTCTCTTAGAGATGCATTTCAAGCACTGGCATGACAAAGATCTGTGCAGAGAGAGATCCAAATGGACATGGGATCTAAGTTCCTTAAGTAGTGCTCAAGAAGAATGCAAAACTCTGGGATAAGTGTCTCTTCCATAACTTAATCCCTTTCATGGGAAAATTCCCCAGCTATAGAAAGATCTTCTGATAGGCATGCTTAAGACTGACACTGGCTGAGCAAATTTCTCCCTATGTGTGTTTAAGACCAGTTAGGATCTTCACCAATAGTGTTGTCAACATAGTCACAGAATGTATATTGTTAAGAAGGGACAACTTACATCAGAATGGCAAATATTGGTCCACAAAATGTATTAATGTATGGGAACTATCTACTTGGGTTGAAAATAAAAAGAAAGAGTTAGTCTTTATTTATCAATTTCATCCCAATATTGATAAGGTAAGAAAAAGACCTTAGTCCTTAACCTTCTTAACTCAAACAAAGATTTTTAAAAATTCCTTGTAAAAAATGTATCCTAATTATCAGACTATGAAACAATTTTAGTTGGGAAAAAAGTTCCAAAATTGTGTAGATAGTGGTAAAGAAGCCAAGAAAATAGGTAAGAAACAAAAAGAGAGCAAAAGAGTCAGCTTCAGTCTGCAAGCTCGTTCTAGAAGTAATCTGCTAGAAAAAGGAACCCCCAGTTGAATTTCCAATGTATTCATGCACTTGATTCAGTAACTAGTCAATGTAAAAACCAATCCTTTTGTACGACTTCTCCCAGCAACAAAAACTCCAGCAGCTTGACACCACCATCATGCCTGTCCCAGATGTACTTTAAAAGAAATGATCCTTTCTTGAAACTCTGTTTGCATAAAAGTTGCAAGACATTGGAGGGATTCTCCACATTCTCATTTCTCCGTGTGGCTTGAAAGTATATTTGATAAAATATGCAACAAAGCATATGATTTATAAGGTAGGGTAAAATGGATGATTTGGGAATTGATCTCTTGTTGATATTAAACTTCATATCCACTCTCTGTGAAGTTTCTAAAACAAATGATGGAGCTGAGGCATGAATCTGCCACAACAAGTGTTGAGCAAACATACACACTCCCCTTCACATGCCCCCCTTCCACACACACCTAGGCCCACGCAGAGGTCAGCATAGCAGATGATGAACACCTTGGAAAAGACCGAAATGCTAAATACCTCTCTTTGTGGGCAAAATAGCTGGTGCAACAATTCAAATATCTGGTGTAAAAATTCTGTTTAATATCTACTTCCTATTTAAAACACAGCTTTTCATTTAATTATATGTAGGGAATATTTTCATATTATTTGTTTCTTTACAATTACTTCATTCTCATGTGTTGTATGTCTAGGAATATTTTCTTCTAAAGATAGAAAAAAATAGATAATATCTTTTCAGAAGAAAACATTGGTTTATACAATTTTAAACCATCATGATATGGAAGAATTCTTTTGTCCCTCACTAAGGTGGAAGAACTATTTGGATCACAGATCATTTACAATGAAATACTTTACCTTTTTAAGATGCTTTCAGTCAATTTTATATCCTCATTGCTTATTCATTGTAAACAGTAATTTTTCAGTGAAGGGAAAGTGTGTGGTATATCTGCATTATGTTCAAACCCAATTCCTACTAAAGGCCAGGCTGAACCCCAGTAAATAATGTCCTGAATGATATTTTGCCGCCTTCTTTGGCACTTCATGAAATCCTAACATGAGGAAGTGTGGAAATACAGAGATTTTGTCCCATGTAGAAACCCATCCCATGTATTTTATGCTGTAATTCTTCTCTCTTTTAAAATTTGCTATCTTCTGCATAGTTTTCATTAACCTGTTACAGTAGTGAAAATCACAGATCAAGGTAATTTTGTAACACTTTGATTTTACCCCAAGAGCTGAGGGAAAACTTGCTCCTATACTTCAATCTGAGTTTCTTCTAGATTCAAACTTTGTTTCTCTACCATCAAGAGTCTCCTGTGTTGCTGCTCAAAGCCCCATCCAACCTGACCTTGAATACTTTCAGGGATGGGACACCCACTACTTCTCTGGGCAACCTGTTCCAGTGTTCCATCACCCCCACAGTAAAAAATGTCTTCCTTTCATCTAATATGTGTCAGAAGTATTAAATCTAGGCATATAAACTTTGAGGAAAGGTTTGAAATTCTTTTGATTTGAATCACATTTTATATGAATACTGACTTACAGGTGACTAAAATATGTTGATGGGCATTTGAGCTGACACTTTTTGAAAAGGTGCATGGAATTTAAAATTAAAACCAGCACCATTAAAAGCTTTGTGCCGTTTTCTTTTTCCTCTGGTATTCAAAATTGCATATATCAAATATCTGTGCTTCATACAAAGCTCTTAGACACTCTCAGAAAAAAGCTTTTCTTTCAGACTAAGTTGCAGTTTACGTAGAACACTAGTACTAGTGACGGTTTTTCTGGGCATAGGGGGAACACCTTCTCATTGGATTTGTGTGCAGAATGCATTTTATCCAAACTGGAAAATTGATCCCAGCTGTGTTCTAGTCATCATTCTTACTGCATCAGGCCTGAAGATTCTGTGAAAAGTAGCCTGTGGACCTTGAACATAGCTCATGTGAAACAGATGAGAGGCGATGGAGAAGTTGAGGGAGAGAATAAAGAGCATATGGCCCAGTACAGACTAACAATTGTTTGGCACCCTTTAAAGGCTGTGTTTGACAAGCAGGGCTGAAGCAGGTCTGCAAAATATCCGGGAGATCAAAATCCATTGAAGCAAATTGCCCTGGCCAGTCACCTTGCTGCCGATAATTCCCTCTCCATACCAGCTGATCAGGCCTAACAATGCTGCTGCAGAAGTATTGTGAAAAAGGTAGGCATATTTTCACAGATGCAGGGGAAAATCCCCTTGGATGATGATTCCAAGGGATTACTTGATGGAGCAAGTTATGTACCCTTATCTACCGTGCAATATCTAAGTTGGTGAGTTCACTATCTGTCAGCATCACTTTAGAAAATAAATGTTTGATGCACAAAAAAATATTTCATATGTCCTGTCTACCTGCTTCATTTCAACCAATGAATAGGCTACGTTCCATCAGCAAAGGGTTTATGATCCTATGTTTCTTTAAACTGTGGTAATTCTTTATTTTTTTCTAAATCAGACACTGTCTATTCATAAGATTCAGATGTCCATGGCAGGAGTGTAATTAAATTCACATGTTAAAAAATAACCTTCTTCTTGTTATCTTTTTTTAAATTACTGACATGTAACATCAGTCTGAGAGCTGAAGAAAACCCCTTCATTTGCTGTTTGCCAAGTATCATCTATGTGATACAAATTCTGCTTGAGAAATCACACCCGTGGATTGCCATGTAGCACTACTAGTAATGCTTTCACAACCTTTTCTTCATCATTAGGTCTTTTGGTGAAGTGAATGATTAGAACATAAGCAAGGGCATTTGTTCAAGATGCTCCAGAAAGAGCTGTGGTCTGTTCTCTTCTTTGCTGCCTATGTTAGCACTGAGCTGCAAAAAATGAAAGATTACTAGGAAAAGTGTTACTTTCAGTCTAAACTTGTAAATGATGTTTGGAATACCCTGTTAAATGACAAGGTGCTCTTTTAAAATATGGCATCTTAAGGGAAAATGTCAGCTTTAAAAAGGTTTTGAGACAGTTGCTTCTGGAAAAAAAAAAAAAAAAACCAACAAAAGAATTGGAGGCATCTAAGGTCTTTAGGCATACTATTTTGAAGATTGATTCAAACCACAGTTTCTTCATATAGGAAGAGCAGAGGACCATAGATGCAACCCATTTGAAAATGGATTTCTATATGTTTCTGGTTGGGATTACCAGACATCATTTCTTGTGAAGTCGAGGGACTGCAGTTAGCACTCCAATAATTTCCTTCCCTGAAATTCAACTGCATTTGCTCCTTTTTCCAGAGTCCCCATTTATTAGTGAAGGTATGCTCTATCTATGCATTAGAATATTCCATTAGAGTGTGTGACTCATACTTGCTAGTTAAAATTAGCTGGAACGGAATGGATAGTTACAGTTGCTTGTATACAATAGTCTTATTTTGGCAAGTTTTCTTTAGACAATGTTGAAGCAGCACTAGCAAATAGGAAGTACAGCTTGCAGCAGGGAAGGACACTCTTCTGCTTTCTCAAGTTTCCTGTAGTTAAATAGACGCCAAAAGGCTTTTCCTAGTACTACTACTGTCTTGTAGGAATACTTGATCTAATCCTATCTTTGATCAAATTACGAATGGGTTACTTTTCTACAAGGCAGAACATTTTTCTTTTAATAATATGTATTTTGTAAGGTGGAAACATGAACTTGTGCACCAGTCACGTGGAATGTACTCCTTATTAAGTTTCACAACCTTCTTTAGAAAATATTGACTGTGTGTAACTTCAAAAGAAGAATTCTGGGCATCTTCATTCTATTGATGTAATTGTTTTTCTGCCATGCTGGTATTGTTTTCTATCATTTTTACCAACAGAAATATTTTTCCCTGACACCTATGGAAAAGACCTATGTTTACTCAACAGTGCGGCATCAGTACATTGTTTAGAATGATTTCAACATGGTCCCAAACATATCGGACAGCTAGACAGCAGAGGTTAGCAACAGGGAATGGGAATAACTTCTGAACCGTTTCAGTAGATTTCCCAGGAAGGGAAAATTGCTTTCTGCCACTGCAAATTTTCCCAGAGATTTTGTCTGGTTAAGAGTTGCATCAAAAGAGTATTTTTGCACAAACCTTCGGGCAAGCTCTGTCTCCGATTTACTAGTGAATGCAAAGAGGGTGAAAGTGCTGCTTCAAAGCCCTCTGTGTGCTTTCTGTACCAAGAGGGGGGGTGACCCCAGAAATAAGTTTTGATCTCTCTTCAGAACACAAGGCATGTCATCACCTCATTCATCTTCTTCTGGGACTCATAGCATCTTAAGACTAAGAAGCTCTCTTGCTTGCTGAAGTGCGTTCAGCAAAAAAACCTTGTCTCATCAGCAAATTTGAACACAACTACAGTCGAGTCAATTCCAATGCTGGCAGGGCAATACTCTACCCCACTAGTAACACGCCACTATTAGAAGACTGTGTAAAACTATTTTTGTACAAAGTAATCGGAGGGAAAAATAGAATTGGGAAGAACTGCACATTGTTCTGGAAAAAAGTCTCCTGCCTCAGTCTTACAGACATCATTTGCTGGTATCATTTTTAATAGTTGGGGCTTTTTAAATTTTGTAGAAGAAAAAATATTACTGCACCTTTATGTTTCCTTAATAGAAGTACAGCCATTTCTTAATAGATTAGAAGTAAGCCATTTGAATATGTACAAATGGTCTTTTCAAATACATATGCTATAGCACACTGTGAAAGTAATCTAAAGGTTTAAAAAGATTTTGGAAGAAAGTAAGTCTAAGGTGATAGAAGAAGAAGAAGAAGAAAACAGCAGTTTTCTTCTGGTGAAAAAAAAACAAACGGAGGACCTTGTACAGTGGAGATGTATTATTTGACTTCCTGAAAAACTGAGTAGGTTTGCTATTGCCAATGGTTTTCATTAGGAAGGAAGAGATTCCTTTGGCAAAAAAACCCCTTCAAATTGACTTGACAAAAATGTTATGACACTTAACTTCACCAATCCTGAAGAAAAATTCTCATCACTTGATCTGGAAATCATGATGGTAATGGAGACAAGGATGTCTAAGCCATGCCATCAGGAACATAAAAAAGCATTAGAATGCAGGTAAGACTGAGCTCCTGAACTAGTGTGAAGAGAATGCAACAAAGACATTTTCCTTTAAGAGTCTTCAGGATGGAAGGCAGAGCAAATTTTTTCATGGGAAGTATTTCTGAATAGAATGAATCTTCAAAATAACATTGTTTTCCAAAACCTGTTTACAGTATCTCTTACCATGATACACAGTTCCTATGAATAGAAAAAGCAAAGCACTTTTTTCCAAACTGTTGTGCACTCTTAAGCAATCTACAATAAAAATAGTATTTTTTCATGCTGGGAATGATGTTAATTACAAAAAAGCCTTGTAGCACACTTGGCACTGTAGTCTCTTGATTAGCATAGCTTTTTATTCATCAAACACGTTTCACATTGACTATTTTTCTCTTTTAAATAACGGCGTCTTTGTACTTATGCAGCATCCATGAAGAATTTCTTGGGTGTTATTTTGTACCTGATCCTAAATGGCAGGTTCTGCATTCTGCCATCTGTCTAGCTTTGCCATTTGATGCAGCTTCTGAGAGGTATTTTCAGAATCGAGGACTACTTGCAAGAATGATGCTAAATCCATGCATTTTACTCCTTGGTTAATGCAAAACTATTTTTCCTTTACAGTTCAATGAGAACAGGAAAATAATGATGGTGAGTTCAATCCTTAGAGTAATACAAAGAGGACTATTATCATCATTAGAAACCAAGCAAGGTGTATTTATTGCACATGCAGTATACTCACTAATGCAAATTACCCTGTAAATTCAAAAGGAATCTGTATCATAGGAGTGGATGGAATGTTTCTATTGATATTTTGCTTAAAGCAGAAAATTAATTCTTTTGACAGCCAACTCATGATTGCAAGCTCACTTTCAACTACAGCTTTCAAACAGATGAAACGTGTCTGTTTCTAAAACGATACAGTACAGTACACAATAGCAAGTCAGGTCATAGACATTCAAAAGAAAAAAACAGATCAAAGGACACATTCATTCCCATCTACAAGCCCTCAAGAGTGTACAGGTCAAATGTCCCCAGAAAACTAGGCTGGTGGCGCAAATTCTCTATGTTGGCACCAGCAGAAGCAGCTGCTATCTTTATAGGATGCAATCTTGCTTACATCACCCTTCAGAGCAATCTTCTGTACCCCTGCCCAATACACCTTCTGCTCTATTCCTTGGACTTCACATTTGCATTTCTACAGAGTCCTGTCCTGCAAACTGACTCAAAGTTCAGGTAATAGATTTCCAAGATTTAGAAATGTTGTGTGAGGTTTATTTATTTCATATTTCCTTCCATCTAAGCAAACTGTAACTTTCGGAAGTGAAATATTTCGAGTATGTCACGTGTATTTTAATGTTAGCTCTGCTTCACATTCAAACTTCTCACAGACCCCTGTGATGCCTTGCTGCAAAAATATATAGCTGCCAAGGGTGGTTGTGGGAAGTTAGAATTGCCAGAAAACCATACAAACAATCTAACAATAGAGCCTTGGATTTCTGAATATAATTGCACCATGTAAAGTCAAAATATAATATTTAAATGACTTTATATAATGATGAGTGTGGGCTAGAGAGAATCCAGATAGAATTTTATTTTTTTAAACAGTTCCGGGAAAAACATGGCCTTGACTTGGAAGTATAGCACGAAATATTTTTATACAGCATGAGTTCTCATTACCTAATCATATGATTTGTAGACCTGAATTGGAAACCAGGAAATAAACAAAGAAAAATATTCAAGCTATAAAAGATGGGAGTTTAAAATTTTCTTTGTATTTCTGATTAAAGCTATTAGGTAGCTAAATGGTCACCCATGATTTTAAAAAGCATCTGGACATTAAAAATAGGTAAATTTCTGCGGGACTTGGATGTCAGCTATTCCTGAAAAGCTTTATTTCACCGCTTTCCAACCCTGAATCAATCCACTTAAACGCAGCTGTATTTCAGATGCTCAGTGGAACTGTCCATGTAATGCATATAGTTGACAAATAGTCTGCAGAAAAAGCTAGATCCATTTGAAGATCTTTTTCTGTAAATGGTATTCACGTTATTTGTACAAACACACAGATGGGATTTCTGCTGTCTTCTTCAGGCCACTTCCTTCAGAGAGCTCTCCATCAAATCTCTCTAGTTCTACTCTTCTGGTGATCCAAAGTCAGCACTGGGATGGTCCAAGTGCATGAATTACTGTCTGCTAGAGGTGCACCCCGAGGGCTTCTGTGTGCAGCATCACGTGAGCCCTACTAATGTCACCCTGTTGGTATAAACTGAGCTAGCTGGACCTTAAGGGACAAGATTGTGCACTGATATTGTAATAGAAATTAGGTACTAAGAAGGAGGCTGGAAGATTTAAATATTTCTGCCTCCAGCTTAAGCAACACTAAATCTTGGTCTTTATCTGAAAAACTAGGTGAATTAGCCTATTTGGCATTCCTATGCCAAAAATGTCAGTAATACAACAAGAACCGTCAAAAGAGTAACAATTCCAATCATTACTTTGTAAAAATAATTCATTGGAAGAAGTCGGGAAGAAGGATGAAACATGCCAATATCCTACCCTGAGAATCATTCTGTTGATTTGCACAGGTTTCTTATTATATACCCATCTAATGCATTGGACATGCATGCTTGTGATGACACAAATACTTGCAAAGCTTACCAGATAAACCATGTTCTCTTCAGACAGCAAAACATTGCTTGATGGTTGTGTTTGCTAATTACATTTAGACTCAATGTTCTTAAAGGTCTTTTCCAACCAAAGTGATTCCATCATTCTCTAAATCGCAGATCCTGCTTGTCTTGGTTTAGGGCAAATTTGGCAGCAATCCTCAAGAAGGGGTGATTTATTAAAAATATTGATCTAGTACTGATATCCAACTGTGACGGACCAAGGCTCTCTAACAGTTCAAAATTAGAAAGTGTATGTTTATTGCAACGCTGGGCAGCGTGCGGGATAGCTCCCAAATACACACTGTGATTTAGAGGTGATAACAGAGTCTTTTTATCTATACAAGTATTGAATACCCAAAAGACAAATACATATTCATAATTTAGGTACATCCCATCATTCCTCACTTCGTATGGTAATTAGTTCAAAAGCTATTAAGCACACGTAGTTTGTTCCTCAAAATGAATCGGTGGTCCCTTTCATGGGGAGGGGTTCCAAAATGAGGAAATAAATGAAGTCTTCCTGGTTCTGAACTTTCTACATTTTCAATGCAAATATGACAAATGAACCCATTGGTAGAACTCCCATTCCCCATCTTCAATTGGTTTCAGAACAGAGGTGGCCTACAATTGTCTTATGTTCCTAAAAGCTATTTATGAGTTTCTATATTCTTCATGATAAACCCAGCTAAGCAAACATGATGTTGACAAGCAATCAATTATTAGTTAACTACTAACTCTTAACTTCAACAAGGCCTACCTATTTATTTTGATAAACTCTAATAAGGCTTATCTCTAACTAAAACCTCAGCTCCTCTAAAATCCCTAAATTTCTTTAAAGTTTATGTCTCAGGGGGCCCCCCCCAGAAAGCCCACCTACACGGCCCCTCCCCTCAACTGGTCTGGGAAACATTTCCTCTGAGAGAAGTGGAAAAAATCTGTTTATTTACCAGGGAAAGCACCCCCCAGCACAAAAAATGAACAATACCAGATGACAAAACTCAATCGCCGCTCTGAAGAGACAACAAATTCAGAAAGTCTCTCCTGTGGATGCTTGCTCTGTTATCAATCCCTCCGGCACTAGGAAAGGCTGCTGCCCAGAGTAGGCCCCCATAGGCCACAAAGTGCAAGCTCTCAGTGCTCTCCAGGTCCCAGTCTGGAGCAGGTTTGAACAGTTCCAAGAAAAGGGAAAGAAAAAAGACAGTCCAGGGAAAACTCTGCCTCAGCCAGCTAAACCAACTGAAAAGCAAAGAACACTCTGTTCTGCTCCATCAGTGCCCAGACAACACAGTGCAGCACAGAATGTGGAGCAGTGTTGCTTTTAGAAGAGTGAGTGCAGCCTGTGATAACAAACTCCGTACTTCTTCTTCTCCCCACCTTTGCTCTCAGAAGCAGTCTTGAAGGCAGAGAATATAATATCCAGCATTAACAGAACAGATGGCTGGGGATACAACATCATAAAGTCACCCTAGGACACTGCTCTACTGAGATATGTCACCAGACTATGCTAAGACAAAGTTTTGGAACTGCTAATTAAAATTCTACTATCACAGTGAAGCTGAGGAGGAAACACAGCTCACTCCAGTTACCTTGTGGCATGCCAATACTTCCTTTCAATCACAATGGTTTTCGTCTTTAAGTCCGTGACATCACAGGCATAATTCAACATCTTTTGGGCAGGAAGGAAGATATTCTTCTTCTCATTATACTGATGGGTAAGCTGAAATGCAAAGCAGTTAATTCAAAGTGAAACAGCGATAAAGTCAATAGTAAAACTCACCACAGTTTTGTTTACCAACCCAAGTCCTTACGATCCCAAAATACAAGAACAGCTGTAAAAGCCTTGTGGTTTCTTAAATTTTTCCTATACCTACATGGGAGGGTAAGGGATAAATGATCCCAAACAATGGTAATCCACAACAAAGCATTCTTGACATCATATTCAGCTTTTGCATAGCGAGCTCTTCACCTGATCAAGTTATTCCATTGCAATAGTTTGGGGAGTATCTTAGAGGGCTGCCTGTTGTTGGTTTAAACCATCTTGATCATTCAGGAACCCAGTAGCAATGAGAAAGTTCAAAATAAGATAGTGCTACACATTGATTTTCCTATATGACAGACATATTTCTACAAGACAGAAGGCTGACCTAATGCTTCCCTACAACATGGCTGAAGTGGCATCCTGTTCCCCATAGGTTTTTCAGTTTAATTTTAGCAGCTTTCTTACTAGATTAATGAGCTGAACTAACTCAAAAAGGAATCAGATAAGTGCCAGAGCTTTAAAACAAACAACAACAACAACAACAAAAAAGATGCAAAATGGTGATTTGTGGGTGCGTTTGAAAACAGAAATTTTTTTGTATTTTTCATAGAGACATGGCATTCTCTAGAATGATATTGCTCCAACGGTTTGAGTTTGGTTTTCTTTTTCCCCCTCAATTGTAAATGTTATGCATTCTTTTTGGCCATTTCAGTAAATAGATTTTCTGATACGTGTGAAAGACAGTCTAAAGTTCCCCTCATTTGCCTCACGACCATTCCCAGGACAGACACTGGGACCCTAAAGACACCGATGGGAATTCTGGCCTGCCAGTAATGGATGAACACCAAAAATCCTGAGGCCCCTGAGCAGAATTCTGGCCTGCCAAGTGATTGTTCACAGCTGTGTCTTCAGTGACTGCTTCTAGCAGGGCCTGCCAAAGGGCGACCCGGCCTATATGCTTGCACCTGCTTCACGACAATAGACCAGGAATTTTCCCACCTCTTGGCCAGATGAACTTGCTGGGGCAACTTGGTAGCCCCCCCATGGAAAATCCTTCATCTCCACTACCAGCGTGAGGCACCGAGGTTGAAGCCCCCCTACCAAGGACTGAGACTGAGACACCTGTAATTCTGATGCAGGGGTGCTGGCCTGACTGAAGCAGGATGCCTGCTGAGTGTTGCCTACAGATGTGTTCACCGGACCTAGACTGGTTTCCCCCAGAAAGCACTCCTGAAACAGTGGGTCCCACTCACTGCTGATACTGACTTATCCTGCTGAGAACATGGACTGTCTGTACCCGTCTTCAATATCTTTTTCCCCCTCAGCAATTTCAATAGACTTCTTCTTCTTCTTGATTGTATCTCAGCCATTTCAAGATTCTGTTTCCCCCCTCAGCAATGGACTATAATAGAACCTTGAGTTAACCAGGACTTGAGATCTTCCCAACGTGACTAGGCAAACTCTATCGGCTGGACTAAGAGGACTTAGTCTCTCCATGTTTGGTAGCTATACTCCTCTCTCTTTCTCCCCCTCTTTTTTATTCTTTTCCTCTCCCTGATTCCTTTCAGGCATTTGCTGTGGTCATTCTATAAAGGTGCATTTGTTTGGATTGATACTGCAATCCCCTTTCCAGGTTGTCTGTTGCACTCCGAGATCAGTTAACCAACCAACCAGTTAACCAACCCCTTGGTATCAGCGGATCGTGACAATACCTTCTTTCAAGCTGACATTGGTTCTAGTCCATATAAGCACACTGGTAGGTAAAAGTAGACTCTAAAAGATAACATTCAAAATGTATTTCCCTTGTCTTCCCATTAAAGCAAGTGAAGAAAGCAGACAGGAGATCTTCAGATAACATGCTATGCAAATTGAAAAGATTCTGTCCTTATTTGAAGCAACTGAGAAACTCACACAATGAAATACAGTTCAGACAGATCGAAGGGTCACAGATGATGTCAAATCTGTACTTTCAATGTTTGAATGAAGCAAGATTTCTTGAAGTACAATCCTATAAAATGAAGGTGAGTTTGCAGAAGCAATTGAACTGGGTCTGTTTTATAAACACAATGTTTTCTAAGTAACTGAGGATTCAGGAAGGCAACCTTGGAATTTAAAGGATTTAGAAAGATACAAATACCAAGACTGGCAGTTCATTAGCTTTAACAGTCTCTTCAAATAAGATCTATTTTTAACTTCTTCTTGTAGTAGGTCTGAAGACATTAGGAATGATGCAATAAAACAAAACAAACAACAAACCAAAACAAAACCAAAACAGCTTTCTCAAAAAGCTTGGAGAAACCAGAGAAATTATGATTTTTAGGGGTTAAGTAGTCCTTTAAAAGTTGTCTCTGGGAAAAGAGATAAAAAACCACTAATTGACTGTGGAGTATATTCCAAACCTGTCCTGAAGCATGTAAGGGACAAGAGCCTGTAATAAAACTACTGTGCTGGGTTCATCTGTTAAAAGCATTCCAGAATGGTTGAAATTATCAATCACATAATGTGGGATTAAAAAAAAAAAAAAAAAAAAAAGAAAAAAAGAAAAAGAAAAAAGAAGAAAGCATAGAGAAAAAAATATTTTGAACATGTTTTCCCATTCCCAGATGGCATAACAGCTTTATTTCATTTTGTTCCTAAGACTGATTAATAGCTTATGAAGTGTTTTACAATTGAGAGTGAGAGTGTTCACACTAACCATACAATTTGGATGGATCTCTTTTACTTTGCACAGCAGCAGATACGGTTTAGCACTCCACAGTTCAGTCCCCGAAAGTGAATGGGTGTGGCAGATTTAACCTAACTGGCCAGTCCACCAGAATGCTTAATTATCTTGGAAAATGCTTTGCTCTGTCTCATTATCTGGACATGTCTCTCTAGCTCCGCTTTGAGCTCCTTGATCTTTCATCTACAGGATGAGATCCAATTTAGCTTAGCAAGGACATAGCCTTTCAAAACCACATCTTTTATCTTCTGCATTCATACAAGTACATTTCTACTGCAGGGAACCCTGTGGAAGATCCTAGTTGTTTTGTTTCTCAGATAGTTGTTGCATAAAAGAGCTCTTCTTTTAATTTTTTCCCTGCTAAAGTATAGGCTCTGTACTTAACTGATTGTGATGCTAACTCATTATCATCTATTCTTCAGTCGTACAGAGTAGGCAGCAAAGTTTTCTTCTGAAGACATTCATTTAATGAGAAATGCTGAAGGTCTGACTTTAGTTGCAAAGGTCACTGATTGACCGGTTGCAAAATTGTTAAGTCTAGTAAGAGCAGGAAAAGTGTGCTGTTGCTGTGCCTGTAAATGTCGTGTCAGCTGCTGTTGGGATAAAAAGCATGAGCATAAGAAAAGATATCTGCATGGATAGAAAAGAAATTTGTTGTGATTTCTGCACAAGAGGAAGTATGAAGCACTTATTTCAGTGGCTAAGACAGTATCATCATTGGGCCAGTTCTCTTCAACATCTTTTGAACAACCTGGACACAGCACTTGAAGGAATATTAAGACAGTTTGCCAAAGACACTACATTGGGAGGAGCTGTGAACTAACTCCCTTGAGGGCACAGAGACCTTGCAGAGAGATCTTGCCAAATAGGAGAGATGGGCAATTCTTGCTGGCCGGGAGTCTATGCACAAATCACAAAAGGGGCGGGACTGCTGGGGACGGCGTCTCAAGCTGGTTTTTTTCCAGCATCAGTCTCATGACATGGTGATGACAATGGGAAGCTGCCAGCAGCTCACGTCCCCAGCAGCAGACAAAGAACTTAATGTTACAACTTACTTGAAAAGTTTTTTGACCAATCACACAAAGCAAAAGCATATTGACAGTACTTCTGTCCAATCACTATAAAGACATGTACCTGGGCTTAGAACGATGCTCGCTTCTTTCGAATAAAAGACCTGCTTGTAAGCCTTAAGATACAACGCACAGAGCTCCATTATTAAGCTTAGAACTACCTAACATCGCGCTAGATATACTTTGCTGTAGCTTAGGGAGTTATTCTAGACAAGCATTAATACACAGACCATTGTTCCATTTGTCCTTACTTTTCTACTTCTCATCTAATTTTTCTGCTGACAAACCTTATGACTACTGCTTAGCTCCAATGACAGTTCTGCTGTCTCTGAGGCCTTCCTTTTGCAGCTTTCCCAAACCCCTCTGTTTTTGAGGATTCCCACAGGCAATCACCAACCAGATGGAGTGGAACAAGGGCAAGTGCTGGATTCAGCACCTGCAACAGGGCAATCCTGGTGGGTGTATAGACTGGGGAGGGAGCAAGAGGCTGGGAGAAGCACTGCAGAAAGGGACCCAGGCTCCTGGCCAATGGCAAGCTGAATGTGCATCAGCAGTGCCCTGGCAGCCAGGAGGGCCAAGCCTGTCCTGGGGTGCATCAGGCACAGTATCACCAGCTGGGCAAGGAAGGGGATTGTCTTGCTCTGCTCTGCTCTGCTCTGCTCTGCTCTGCTCTGCTCTTCTCTGCTCTGCTCTGCTCTGCTCTGCTCTGGGGCGGAATCACCTTGGTATTAGAAAGTCCTCAAATGAGGTCTACAAAGACAGGACTCAAAGAAATGGCATGCAGCTGAGTCAGGGGAGGTTTAGGTTGGGTATCCGGAAAAAGTTTTTAACCAGAGAATGGCTGGGCACTGGAAGAGTCTTTCCAGGGAGTGGTCACACCATCACACCTGTCTGAGTTTGGGACATTGCTCTCAGGCATATGGTGTGATTCTCAAGGATGGCCCCAGGCAGGGCCAGGAGTTGGACTGATGATGATCCTGATGGGGTCCTTCCAATTCAACAGATTCAATGACTCAATGGTTCTGTCCTGGCCACTCAAGGTATATTGCTTGGTCTCATCAGATTTTGATCTGCTCTTGTTGGTCAGACTTTGTCCCTACTGGCTAATGATATTTATCACAAAAGACAAAGTGCCTTTTCTCAATTTTCTCAAGCAATTGGAACATGCGCCTTAGAATCCTAAAAAAGTCTTTTCTTTGAAACAACACTGTAGTGTTTTTCAGTGCCCAGTAGTCTTTCCAGATCTTAAGGAGAAAGAAGGCAAAATGAGGGGACGTATTACAATGAATGATTGTCAATTTTCCGGTTCTTTAGCAGTATATTTGTACTTCCACTATTCTTTGCTGTAAAATCATGGTTTTCTATAGTATCCAATTTTCTAGCAAGACACATTTCTGCAACTGAGCCCATCAGTCATTGTGAAAATATATTGTCAAAAGTACAAAACATATGAATAGGCAGTGACAAGTGAGGGAAAAAAGAAGTATGAGAAGCAGCTGCATGATACTAAAGTGAGACAAGAAGGAGGAGAAGGTGCTCCAGTTGACACAGCAAAGAATCCCCCACAGTCCCTGGAGGACATCATCATCAAGCAGGTTGTCTCCCAGCAGTCCCTGGAGAACCGTGGAGGAACACAATGGAGCTCGTGGGGAGCTCCATTGCACAGCAGGTGAATGTGCTTTGAAGGAAGCTGCAGCTTGTGGAGGGAGGGAGGGCCAGAAAAGCATCCTTGACCTCTTGGAAGAGTGGAAGAGTACGTGCAAATCTTAAACAGCTGCTAACTCTAATCTATTCTCTTTCCACTTCTTGTCTTAGGTAAGTAAGAAGACAACCCAAGAATTAGAAGCCTAAATTCTTTTGCTTGAGGCTCCCATTCTTTCTGCCATTCTCTTAAAATTTAGTTTGAAGTAAAACTCATGATAAAGTTCTTAAGGCTTGATGTTCAGGCTTGTTTCAGAAAATAGGGAGTGCAAATAACTCTTGTCACTGTCATTTTTTTCATAGAAGGAAAAAAGGGAAATTACTGGTTTTCAAGGACTTACAGAAATCCATTGGTAACGGTGGTGAGACTGAAGAGTTTAATTAATCTGAAAAGAGAATGTCGTGGAGCTACCTCAGCGCTGTACAAGTTTTTTTACCAGGAAGTCTAGACTTTTAAACAGACTAAGGACACAATAGTTATCTCTGGGAATATTTTAGTATGTATAGTACATTCATCTTTAAGTAGTTCTATCTGTTTGACAGTTATGACTTAGGCTTTAAATTTGATGTGAAAAGAAATATTTGTGATTCAGATCATTTCCATTTCTGAAGCATTTCAGTTGTTGACTGTTTTTGCTGTCTCCTGAGGGCGGGAAAATAGTCTTTGTACCAATACTGAAACAAACTAGATGGAAAAATTTGTTTTCCTCATTCTTTTCTGTCTATTTGAACAGGCACAGCAGCAAGACCACTGCTATGCGTCTGAGTGGCCCTTCCACTCCTGGAGGACAAACTTGTAGTGGCTAGTATGTTATTTGCACACATTTCTGATGCCGTCTGTTAACTGTTGTGCAGAAAGATCTGTCAACCTTTTTCACAGGAGGACACTTCTGAATTGCTTCACTTGTCTCTGAAGCAGAGAACTAAGCTGGCACTCCATTTCTGAGATCTTGCTGCGTTAGCCCCCAAACCCATTTCTTTCAAATGCCTTTTACTTTCAACCAAAGCACTTCATTACTTCATGATGTAATCTCTTGTTCTTAATGTTCGGGGGATTGTTTTAGACTGATAAGACCATATTGCAGTAAGCAGGTAGAACATCTATCTTAAGCAGTATCCATCACTTGGCTTTGGTTCATGTATCATAACATCTGCAAGGAATGTCATTTACAATCAATGGATGGGCTGGGGTAACGGGCCACAGGTTTAGGAATCTTTCTCCAATTAATTTTGCGTTAAAATTTAGCTCTTATCATTTCAATTGTGTCTTTATTAAAACAATCATCTATTTATTACCTGTACCACAATGAACTGTGTACCTGTACCACAGTCAACAGGGGTTGAGCATCCTACAACAATTCCAAGAAGAAGAATGGTCTGAGCCCCCAGTGCAGCACATGAAGTCTGTCATCAAGTCAGAGTCCCGCAGGCGTTTTCTCAGCCTGGAGAAGAGCAGACTCTGGGCAAATTGTTAGAGCAGCTCTCCAGTAGCTGAAGACAGCCTACCAGAAGGAGGCAAGTGAGCTACACAAGGGCACGGAGCAATAGGAAAAGTGTGGATGGCTTTAAAACCTGAAGAGTATAGGTTTCCTTTGGCTATTGGGAAGAAATTCCTTGCCAAGATGGTTGGGAGACACTAGAACATGTTGTGGGTGACCAATTCCTGGAAGTGATCAAGGCCAGCTTGAATGGGTCTTTGAGCTTAAGGCGGTCTAGTGGAAGGTGTCCCTGACAATGACATGGTGGGGAGGAGGTAGGTGAATTTAAGGTCCCTTCCAAAGCCAACCATTCCATTATTCTATGGTAATCATTCTGTACAGTAGCAGTAAGAAGTTGAAGCTAGAAATAACATATTCATGCTGAGAAACTGCTATCCAATGAGTTGAACTGTTTGGGTCTCACATTTATGTGCCATTTAGCAATACTATATCTAATATCTAGTCCTCGCTCTTTATCATACACGCAAGTATTTTATCATCTTTAACGTTTCTGACATTTGGGAATTTTCTTCCCTTCTCTTTCTTTCTTTCTTTCTTTCTTTCTTTCTTTCTTTCTTTCTTTCTTTCTTTCTTTCTTTCTTTCTTTCTTTCTTTCTTTCTTTCTTTCTTTCTTTCTTTCTTTCTTTCTTTCTTTCTTTCTTTCTTTCTTTCTTTCTTTCTTTCTTTCTTTCTTTCTTTCTTTCTTTCTTTCTTTCTTTCTTTCTTTCTTTCTTTCTTTCTTTCTTTCTTTCTTTCTTTCTTTCTTTCTTTCTTTCTTTCTTTCTTTCTTTCTTTCTTTCCTTCTTTCTTTCCTTCCTTCTTCTTTCTTTCTTTCTTTCTTTCTTTCTTTTTCTTTCTCTCTTTCCTTCTTTCTTTTCTTTCCTTCCCCCACTTCCTTCCTTCACTGCCTTCCTTCCACTATGTCCTTCTTTCTGCCACGTCCTTCTGCCACTTCCTTCCCTCCCTCCCTCCACTTTGATGTTAATTTGCAAACTGTCCAGTAGTTACAGGAAATTACTCTTCTTAAATATCATTTTGAAGCTTAGAAATGAATAACAAAATTGTGTCAAACCATGGCATTTAAAAGCCACCTGAAAGTGAGAACTAGCTATTGAAAAGACAAAAATACAAAAATGAAATGATGGAGTGGATGGTTTTAAGGGATATTCTTTGTATTGCTTTGCTACAAATGAGGATCTCAATTTTTACACCTTCTAAAAACACATCTTGAAACTTACTACTTTCCGTGACAAAAATATTTCCAAAACAAGGAAATTGATTTATGCAGATGGAAATATCATCTCCCAAATAGTCATCATCAAGTCCAAAAGATTACCCTGCTTTTACGTAGTAAGCTTTATGGAGATTTCTATTCTCACACAAACCAAGAAGAATCTTTCAAATGACTAGAAAATCTTTAAAAGCAAAATAACCTTGAAGAAAAAAGATCCAAAAAAGAGCCGGGAATTAGATACGTCCACACTTGTTACATGTTGGTTACTAATATTGGCTCTAGTTTGTTGGCGAGTACACTTCCCATTCACCCACGCACGCACCCCTCTTCCTCCTGCACACAGATGTGTGATATTGGGTCTCAAAGAATGGACTATTTTCTCTTAGATAGGTTTTGGTTCTCAAAGTCAAAGCGTAGTCTTCCTGGCTCTATTACCAGGATTTTGTTCCGGGAAGGGAATGTGCTTGTGCCTGTTAGAAATGGGGAGGAGGGGACAGAAAGCAAAGCCATTTGAAGACAACCTGCAGCATAACTAAGAAAGTGGGGTGCTTCTTGACTGCACAGCAAAAGAAAGATCGGGAGTAAAATGGAGGAAAACTTGAGGTGCTGATAGAGTTTCTCCTTGTGACAGCTTTCAAACGGACAGAAAACAGCACTTCCTCATTCTCCTGCCTTTTCAATTCACATTAACATTGGAAGAAAAGGGGTTTTGGACAACTTTCTTTTGCTTCTTGCCTAACACTCTGCTGACACTCCGTGCAACTTCCAGAAAAAGATCCGGGATGCTTTTTGTACTGGGAGAGTTTCTCCTTGCGAGACCTAGTAGAAAAGCTTTTTGCTAAGATGTAGGCGACAAGAGACGCAGATTCAGAGATACGGAGCTCTCCGAAGGTAAGGACCGCTCCCGGGCGTCTTTCCGCAGAAGCCGTGCTCCGGAGCGCAGCGCGACCGGCACAATGCTCTGTGTGCAAAGAAGCGGCTTCTTCGCCTCCGGGAGACGGAGACCGTGGCCGCGTCTTTAAAAGCGAAGAAAAAAGTCGCACAACATGGGGATTGTGTGTGCAGCTCTCAAACCTAAAGAAAACAGTACCTTACCACTCTCCGGCCTTTTCCATTCACATTACCATTCCAAAAGAAGGAGTTTTGGACAACTTTCTTTTGCTTCTTGCTAAACACTCTGCAGACCTCCGTGCAACTTCTAGAACAAGAGCGGAGATGCTTTCCATACTGGCACAGTTGGTCCTTGCAAGACATAGTAAAAAAGCTTTTTGCTAAGTTTTATGCGACCAGAGAGGCAGAAGGCAGAGTAAAGAGCTCTCCGAAACTAAGCCCCCTGCCAGGGCGTCTTTCGTCAGAAGCCGCTCTCCGGAGAACACCGCCACCGGCACAATGCTCTGTGCGCGAAGAAGCCACTTCTTCGCCTCCGGGAGATGGAGAGAACGGCCGCTTCCCAAAGGCGAAGATGCAAGCCGCAGCACACGGATATAGCGTGTGAAGCTTTCAAATTGATAGAAACGAGTACATTAGCATTCTCCTGCCGTTTCATTCACGTTATATTCGAATAAAAGGAGTTTCGGGACACTATCCTTTTCATCTTCTTAAACACCCTGCAGTCCTCTGTGCAACTTTTAGAAGAAGATCGGGGATGTTTTCTTTCCTGGCAGAGTTTCTCTTTGCAAGATATGGTGGAAAAGCTTTTTGCTGAGTGTTGAGCGGCAAGACACGCAGAAGACGCAGATACGCAGCTCTCCGAAGCTAAGTGCCGGTCCCGGGCTTCTTTCGGCAGAAGCCGCTCTTAGGTGCTCACCGCGACCGGCCCAATGCTCTGTGTGCAAAGAAGCCGCTTCTTCGCCTCGGGAGACACTGCGAGCGGCAGCTTCCCAAAGGCGAAGATGCAAGCTGCAGCACACAGGCACAGTGTGGGCAGCCTTCAGACTTAGAGAAAACAGTACTTTACCACTCTCCTGCCTTTTCCATGGTTATTCTATTGGAAAAGAACGAGTTTTGGACAACTACCTTTCATTCTTGCCAAACTCTTTGCAGACCCCCGTGCAAGCTTTAGAACAAGATTTTGGATGTTTTCTTTCCTGGCAGAGTTTCTCCTTGAAAGATATGGTGGAAAAGCTTTTGGCTGAGTGTAGAGCGGCAAGACATGCAGAAGACGCAGATACGCAGCTCTCCGAAGCTAAGTGCCGGTCCCGGGCTTCTTTCGGCACAAACCGCTCTCAGGAGCTCCCTGCGCTCGCCACAATGCTCTGTGTGCGAAGAAGCCGCTTCTTCGCCTCCGGGAGAATCGGCGAGCGGCAGCTTCCCAAAGGCGAAGATGCAAGCTGCAGCACACAGGCACAGTGTGGGCAGCCTTCAGACTTAGAGAAAACAGTACTTTACCACTCTCCTGCCTTTTCCATGGTTATTCTATTGGAAAAGAACGAGTTTTGGACAACTACCTTTCATTCTTGCCAAACTCTTTGCAGACCTGCGTGCAAGCTTTAGAACAAGATTTTGGATGTTTTCTTTCCTGGCAGAGTTTCTCCTTGCAAGATATGGTGGAAAAGCTTTTTGCTGAGTGTAGAGCGGCAAGACACGCAGAAGACGCAGATACGCAGCTCTCCGAAGCTAAGTGCCGGTCCCAGGCTTCTTTCGGCACAAACCGCTCTCAGGAGCTCCCTGCGCTCGCCACAATGCTCTGTGTGCGAAGAAGCCGCTTCTTCGCCTCCGGGAGAATCGGCGAGCGGCAGCTTCCCAAAGGCAAAGATGCAAGCTGCAGCAAACAGGCACAGTGTGGGCAGCATTCAGACTTAGAGAAAACAGTACTTTACCACTCTCCTGCCTTTTCCATGGTTATTCTATTGGAAAAGAACGAGTTTTGGACAACTACCTTTCATTCTTGCCAAACTCTTTGCAGACCCCCGTGCAAGCTTTAGAACAAGATTTTGGATGTTTTCTTTCCTGGCAGAGTTTCTCTTTGCAAGATATGGTGGAAAAGCTTTTTGCTGAGTGTAGAGCGGCAAGACACGCAGAAGACGCAGATACGCAGCTCTCCGAAGCTAAGTGCCGGTCCCGGGCTTCTTTCGGCACAAACCGCTCTCAGGAGCTCCCTGCGCTCGCCACAATGCTCTGTGTGCGAAGAAGCCGCTTCTTCGCCTGTGGGAGAATCGGCGAGCGGCAGCTTCCCAAAGGCGAAGATGCAAGCTGCAGCACACAGGCACAGTGTGGGCAGCCTTCAGACTTAGAGAAAACAGTACTTTACCACTCTCCTGCCTTTTCCATGGTTATTCTATTGGAAAAGAACGAGTTTTGGACAACTACCTTTCATTCTTGCCAAACTCTTTGCAGACCCCCGTGCAAGCTTTAGAACAAGATTTTGGATGTTTTCTTTCCTGGCAGAGTTTCTCCTTGCAAGATATGGTGGAAAAGCTTTTGGCTGAGTGTAGAGCGGCAAGACACGCAGAAGACGCAGATACGCAGCTCTCCGAAGCTAAGTGCCGGTCCCGGGCTTCTTTCGGCACAAACCGCTCTCAGGAGCTCCCTGCGCTCGCCACAATGCTCTGTGTGCGAAGAAGCCGCTTCTTCGCCTGCGGGAGAATCGGCGAGCGGCAGCTTCCCAAAGGCGAAGATGCAAGCTGCAGCACACAGGCACAGTGTGGGCAGCCTTCAGACTTAGAGAAAACAGTACTTTACCACTCTCCTGCCTTTTCCATGGTTATTCTATTGGAAAAGAACGAGTTTTGGACAACTACCTTTCATTCTTGCCAAACTCTTTGCAGACCCCCGTGCAAGCTTTAGAACAAGATTTTGGATGTTTTCTTTCCTGGCAGAGTTTCTCCTTGCAAGATATGGTGGAAAAGCTTTTGGCTGAGTGTAGAGCGGCAAGACACGCAGAAGACGCAGATACGCAGCTCTCCGAAGCTAAGTGCCGGTCCCGGGCTTCTTTCGGCACAAACCGCTCTCAGGAGCTCCCTGCGCTCGCCACAATGCTCTGTGTGTGAAGAAGCCGCTTCTTCGCCTCCGGGAGAATCGGCGAGCGGCAGCTTCCCAAAGGCGAAGATGCAAGCTGCAGCACACAGGCACAGTGTGGGCAGCCTTCAGACTTAGAGAAAACAGTACTTTACCACTCTCCTGCCTTATCCATGGTTATTCTATTGGAAAAGAACGAGTTTTGGACAACTACCTTTCATTCTTGCCAAACTCTTTGCAGACCCCCGTGCAAGCTTTAGAACAAGATTTTGGATGTTTTCTTTCCTGGCAGAGTTTCTCCTTGCAAGATATGGTGGAAAAGCTTTTTGCTGAGTGTAGAGCGGCAAGACACGCAGAAGACGCAGATACGCAGCTCTCCGAAGCTAAGTGCCGGTCCCGGGCTTCTTTCGGCACAAACCGCTCTCAGGAGCTCCCTGCGCTCGCCACAATGCTCTGTGTGCGAAGAAGCCGCTTCTTCGCCTCCGGGAGAATCGGCGAGCGGCAGCTTCCCAAAGGCGAAGATGCAAGCTGCAGCACACAGGCACAGTGTGGGCAGCCTTCAGACTTAGAGAAAACAGTACTTTACCACTCTCCTGCCTTTTCCATGGTTATTCTATTGGAAAAGAACGAGTTTTGGACAACTACCTTTCATTCTTGCCAAACTCTTTGCAGACCCCCATGCAAGCTTTAGAACAAGATTTTGGATGTTTTCTTTCCTGGCAGAGTTTCTCCTTGCAAGATATGGTGGAAAAGCTTTTTGCTGAGTGTAGAGCGGCAAGACACGCAGAAGACGCAGATACGCAGCTCTCCGAAGCTAAGTGCCGGTCCTGGGGTTCTTTCGGCACAAACCGCTCTCAGGAGCTCCCTGCGCTCGCCACAATGCTCTGTGTGCGAAGAAGCCGCTTCTTCGCCTCCGGGAGAATCGGCGAGCGGCAGCTTCCCAAAGGCGAAGATGCAAGCTGCAGCAAACAGGCACAGTGTGGGCAGCATTCAGACTTAGAGAAAACAGTACTTTACCACTCTCCTGCCTTTTCCATGGTTATTATATTGGAAAAGAACGAGTTTTGGACAACTACCTTTCATTCTTGCCAAACTCTTTGCAGACCCCCGTGCAAGCTTTAGAACAAGATTTTGGATGTTTTCTTTCCTGGCAGAGTTTCTCCTTGCAAGATATGGTGGAAAAGCTTTTTGCTGAGTGTAGAGCGGCAAGACACGCAGAAGACGCAGATACGCAGCTCTCCGAAGCTAAGTGCCGGTCCCGGGCTTCTTTCGGCACAAACCGCTCTCAGGAGCTCCCTGCGCTCGCCACAATGCTCTGTGTGCGAAGAAGCCGCTTCTTCGCCTGCGGGAGAATCGGCGAGCGGCAGCTTGCCAAAGGCGAAGATGCAAGCTGCAGCACACAGGCACAGTGTGGGCAGCCTTCAGACTTAGAGAAAACAGTACTTTACCACTCTCCTGCCTTTTCCATGGTTATTCTATTGGAAAAGAACGAGTTTTGGACAACTACCTTTCATTCTTGCCAGAGTCTTTGCAGACCTCCGTGCAAGCTTTAGAACAAGATTTTGGATGTTTTCTTTCCTGGCAGAGTTTCTCCTTGCAAGATATGGTGGAAAAGCTTTTGGCTGAGTGTAGAGCGGCAAGACACGCAGAAGACGCAGATACGCAGCTCTCCGAAGCTAAGTGCCGGTCCCGGGCTTCTTTCGGCACAAACCGCTCTCAGGAGCTCCCTGCGCTCGCCACAATGCTCTGTGTGCGAAGAAGCCGCTTCTTCGCCTGCGGGAGAATCGGCGAGCGGCAGCTTCCCAAAGGCGAAGATGCAAGCTGCAGCACACAGGCACAGTGTGGGCAGCCTTCAGACTTAGAGAAAACAGTACTTTACCACTCTCCTGCCTTTTCCATGGTTATTCTATTGGAAAAGAACGAGTTTTGGACAACTACCTTTCATTCTTGCCAAACTCTTTGCAGACCCCCGTGCAAGCTTTAGAACAAGATTTTGGATGTTTTCTTTCCTGGCAGAGTTTCTCCTTGCAAGATATGGTGGAAAAGCTTTTTGCTGAGTGTAGAGCGGCAAGACACGCAGAAGACGCAGATACGCAGCTCTCCGAAGCTAAGTGCCGGTCCCGGGCTTCTTTCGGCACAAACCGCTCTCAGGAGCTCCCTGCGCTCGCCACAATGCTCTGTGTGCGAAGAAGCCGCTTCTTCGCCTGCGGGAGAATCGGCGAGCGGCAGCTTCCCAAAGGCGAAGATGCAAGCTGCAGCACACAGGCACAGTGTGGGCAGCCTTCAGACTTAGAGAAAACAGTACTTTACCACTCTCCTGCCTTTTCCATGGTTATTCTATTGGAAAAGAACGAGTTTTGGACAACTACCTTTCATTCTTGCCAAACTCTTTGCAGACCCCCGTGCAAGCTTTAGAACAAGATTTTGGATGTTTTCTTTCCTGGCAGAGTTTCTCCTTGCAAGATATGGTGGAAAAGCTTTTGGCTGAGTGTAGAGCGGCAAGACACGCAGAAGACGCAGATACGCAGCTCTCCGAAGCTAAGTGCCGGTCCCGGGCTTCTTTCGGCACAAACCGCTCTCAGGAGCTCCCTGCGCTCGCCACAATGCTCTGTGTGCGAAGAAGCCGCTTCTTCGCCTGCGGGAGAATCGGCGAGCGGCAGCTTCCCAAAGGCGAAGATGCAAGCTGCAGCACACAGGCAAGTGTGGGCAGCCTTCAGACTTAGAGAAAACAGTACTTTACCACTCTCCTGCCTTTTCCATGGTTATTCTATTGGAAAAGAACGAGTTTTGGACAACTACCTTTCATTCTTGCCAAACTCTTTGCAGACCCCCGTGCAAGCTTTAGAACAAGATTTTGGATGTTTTCTTTCCTGGCAGAGTTTCTCCTTGCAAGATATGGTGAAAAAGCTTTTTGCTGAGTGTAGAGCGGCAAGACACGCAGAAGACGCAGATACGCAGCTCTCCGAAGCTAAGTGCCGGTCCCGGGCTTCTTTCGGCACAAACCGCTCTCAGGAGCTCCCTGCGCTCGCCACAATGCTCTGTGTGCGAAGAAGCCGCTTCTTCGCCTCCGGGAGAATCGGCGAGCGGCAGCTTCCCAAAGGCGAAGATGCAAGCTGCAGCACACAGGCACAGTGTGGGCAGCCTTCAGACTTAGAGAAACCAGTACTTTACCACTCTCCTGCGTTTTCCATGGTTATTATATTGGAAAAGAACGAGTTTTGGACAACTACCTTTCATTCTTGCCAAACTCTTTGCAGACCTCCGTGCAAGCTTTAGAACAAGATTTTGGATGTTTTCTTTCCTGGCAGAGTTTCTCCTTGCAAGATATGGTGGAAAAGCTTTTTGCTGAGTGTAGAGCGGCAAGACACGCAGAAGACGCAGATACGCAGCTCTCCGAAGCTAAGTGCCGGTCCCGGGCTTCTTTCGGCACAAACCGCTCTCAGGAGCTCCCCGCGCTCGCCACAATGCTCTGTGTGCGAAGAAGCCGCTTCTTCGCCTGCGGGAGAATCGGCGAGCGGCAGCTTCCCAAAGGCGAAGATGCAAGCTGCAGCACACAGGCACAGTGTGGGCAGCATTCAGACTTAGAGAAAACAGTACTTTACCACTCTCCTGCCTTTTCCATGGTTATTCTATT